>NC_142928.1:166801961-166841961 GCF_046866305.1 Octopus bimaculoides
TATCTATGTATGTATATACACACACTATACCGTAGTATAGTATACTATACTATACAACAAATCCGGTGATATGTGATACTGAATGCTATTCACGATAATTCGTAAATTTATTAATATTTCCCCTGTGAACAAAGAAGAAACGAATAAATAATATCATGCATTCATTTAGCCAAGTAAAACATATGGTGGAAAGGGCATAAAGATATAAGACGAAAGCAAAACAAATAAGGCATATGTACATTGTACATTGTACATATGTCAGTGTCTGTGTGTGTCAGTGTCTGTGTGCGTATGTGTGTGTCAGTGTGTATGAGGGTGTGTCGTGCCAACAACACGCTGCTACGAATCGCTTGTAACTTTGTTCGTCTAATACCTGTGCATTACCGACATGTGGAGTTATGTAGAACATCTGTTGTCGCGTGTAGAACGTTTCAGACTATCAAATGTTTCCTCTGGGAATATCGTCCTGCTGTCATTCTTTGACTAGGAAGGGCAGGAAGACTTCCAGTCCATGTGGTGGTCAAGATTGAAAGGGCTGAAGACAGACACCTTCCTTTCTTGCTAAAGCCTTGTAAAATTTTAAAGTTTCACTAGAAAAAGGAAGGTGAAGTTGGATAGGGAAGTGCTACCTCGCCACAAATTTTTTGAAAAGTTGATGAGAGTGACAGGAGTTTGTGCTGAGTATGCGCCTGTGGATTTAGGGAGGAAGATTAGGAGAGAACACTTGCCCTAGAGGTCAGGTTGACGGTGGTTTTGTTAGGGTATTCACAACCAGTCCTCGTTTTCTTTTCCGTTTTGTGTATGCCCTTTTTTCATTTTCGATCTCATTGTTTGTTTATGTCTGACGTCCCGGATACGAAGCGTCGTAACAAAAGTCACTGCTGGCTATAGTTTCTTTAGAATATAGGTAGAGATAACTTTAACAAGTGAATTTTTTTCTAGTTTGAATATTTTAGTTGCTTTGTTTCTGTTACTTCATTGTACAGACGCATTTATGTGAACTCACATCATCGTGTCGTCTTGTATCTTTCTGTGCAGGCAGAATTATCAGAGCGTCTGAGAAAATTCTCCGTTGTATTTATTCTGACTCTTTGCGTTCTAAGATAAAATCCCGCTAAGGTTTATGTTGCCTTTGATCCTTTAGGATCGATAAAATACGTACTAGTGGATCAGCGGGGGCCGAGTAATCGACTACCCCTCCCGCCTCCAGCAAAACTTCAAACTTTGTAGAAATAATAATATTAATAATTATTGAAAGACAGAATCGTTAGAGTGTAGAGAAAAATTACTTGTAGCATTCGTTTCAGTTCTTTACGTTCTGATTTTAAATCTTGCAGAGCTCAACATTGCCTAATATCCCTCTGGGGTCGATAAAATATTGTACTCGTCAAGGACTGAGGTGGATGATATCAGCTAAATCCTTCCCTTCAAAAATTACAGGCCTTCCATCTAAATCAGAAACAATTGCAAACAGGATTGGCAGGAGTACTTAGGCACCGGAAGTAATACTTCATAGAATTTCACTTTAATTTCTGAGTTTAAATAGCGTTGAGATCAACTTTGCCTTTTATCCTTTCGGGATCAACAACGTACAAGTCAGGTACTGGATTTGATAGTATCAACTAATGTCTACCCGCTTGGTGCCAAAATTTGAAACCATTATTATAATTATTATAATGTGGCAGTACTAAGGACCGAACGCTGGAAGAATCATTAGCTCGCCGGATAAAAATTAGTGGCATTTTGTCCGTCTTTACACAGTTCAAATTGCGTCGATATTGACTTAGCTATTAACTTTTTCGAGGTTGATAAATTAGGCACCAGTTGAGCATTTAGGTCAATGTAATCGACTATCCCCTCCACCCCACAGAATTCCAGGCCTCGTGCCTATGGCAGATTCGTTATCACACCGAATAGCTAGCTTAGCGGCATTTCTTTCTGTTCTTTACGGTCTGAGTTCAAACTCAGCTGAAGTCGACGTTACCTTTCAACGTTTCGGGGTCAATAAAATAAGCACCAGTCAATTACTTTGGTCGATGTATTAGATTTCTTCACTTTCCACAAAGTTGGCTTTGCGCCAAAATTAGAAATTTCTCAGAATCGTTTAAAAGGCTAGGGAGAAAATGGTTTGCTATATTTAGTTGTGGACTTTCACATTCTGATTTCAAGTACGGCCACGGTCGACTTTCCCTATCATTTGCTCTAAAGTCGATATAATAAAGTAACAGGCTGTTGCTCTTCAATTTGATCGATTAATCCGGTCACCTCGAATATTTTTAATTTGTGCCTATGTGGCAAATCATTAAGGGTGGTGAATGAATACAATCGTCAGATGCCCAACAAAATAATTTGTGGTATCTTTCCCGGTTTTTTGTAATCCGCGTTCAAATCCAGCCGACATTGACTCTGCCTTTCATTTCTCCGAGCTCGTTAAATATAGAGTGTGTCAAGGCAATGAAATACACTATCTTCGGCTTCAAAATTGCTTGCCTTTTGCCTAAATTCGAAACAGTAATTAATTTTAGTAGTAGTAGTAATAGTAGTAGTAGTAGTAGTAGTAGTAGTAGTAGTAGTAGTAGTAGTAGTAGTAGTAGTGGTGGAGGAATAACATTCTCAAAACATATGACCTTATATATTAATTAAGTTTCAGACATAGCCTCTCATTAGTGTACTTTTACGGTAGAAACCAGTTAAAAGGAAAAAAATAATAATAATTAATCTTCCCCACTCGGCCGAGTACATACACACCTGCAATTAAACTACAAGTGGGGAGAAACGAATTGAAACTTTAGTATTCAATGATTATTTGATCCTAATTATGAAGATATTCAATCTTTCTAGAACCGTCTAGAATTTTTCTTTTAATTAATGCAATTTAGAGCTTTTGAAATTCTTTTTCGTCTTCTCTTTCTGTTCACTTCATTTCAGAAATGATTTTAAAACTCCAGTATTGATTTCATCCGATTATGCACAGGAATCTGATATTTCAAAAGAAATAGAATTGGGAATTTGTAAGTGACATGGAAGTATAGTGCTAATAGCGTAAAGATGAAGTAAAACAGTTTCAACAGTAATTCCGAATTGCATCGTAAGCTTAGCCCCTCTCAGAGCCTGCGTTATACTCTTATAGCAATAATTAATTAATTAACGAATTAAGCAAAAGTTAATTTATCCTTTGTTTTGTTTTTACTTTTTTAGTCACAAAGGTTGATATGGAAAGCCCTTTCTTAAACTCTTCTTGTTTTATTGTTGTTTAGCCACATATCAACACCACCTTCCCGATCGATTAAAAACGATTGTTACAAATTACAGCCACGTCCATCTCTTTCAGAGTGATTAGATCGAGAATTATATTTCTTTACCTTTGAGTAGCTGAGTCCATCTGTTGGCACTCCGTCGATTACGACGTCGAGGGTTCCAATTGATCCCATCAACGGAACAGCTTGCTCGTGAAATTAACATGCAAGTGGCTGAGCACTCCACAGACACGTGTACCCTTAACGTAGTTCTCGGGGAGATTCAGCGGGACACAGAGTGTGACAAGGCTGGCCCTTTGAAATACAGGTACAACAGAAACAGGAAGTAAGAGTGAGAGAAAGTTGTGGTGAAAGAGTACAGCATGGTTCGCCACCATCCCCTGCCTTTCGCTCAATAAACACTCACAACGCCCGGTCTGGGAATCGAAACCGCTATCCTACGACCGCGAGTCCGCTGCCTAACCACTGGGCAATTGCGCCTCCACAACTGAGTCCATCCATATCTATATAAATAGGCACCGCATGTGATTTTTGTTGTGGTTTAATTCTGAGTTTATATAGTTTGGTTGCTATTTCTAGCATCTCAAGAGACATAGGGCCACCTTCCGTTGGCTCGCTTTAAATATAGAATGTTATATGGATTTGTGTATCATGTTTACTAATTTTCTTTGTAACGTACCAGCTTGAGTGTACCCATACTCTTTTTTTTTTTAGTTAAGCAGATAAGAGATAAGTACCCCAATCCCTACCATTCTTTTTTTTTTGTTGTTGTTATGCTAGTGTGTTGTGAAAACCTCTTATATCATTTTTTTCGTGGCTTGTAGAATAGAGCCTGCCGCATCAAGGAAACCAATGAGTGAACCGCTACGTAACCACTCGATCTGCTAAAACTGATAACCTACTGTCTTAAAAAACGTACGAATACAATGGACAATATGAGCGCTTATGTCAACAATATGAATAACTAAATATATAAATAAATGAAAAGAGAATAGTCAGATTTGATATGCTTAGGATCAGGATGGATCCGGGCCCAGACAACAACAGATATAAGAATTACTATAAGGAGTCATCGAGGATGCTTCTCTGTAATCGCTTGACCTTCTGGAAATAGCAACCAAATATCCCTAAAATGACACTCTACTATCTCAAACAGAAAGATATTAGACATTAAATAATCTATCCCACGAAGCATTATTTTTGAAAAAACTCCACATTGTGCCTATTTAATGTATTGTCCAGAGCATAGTCTTTACTGCGAGGGCTCAATACAAAAAAAACAGGGTACCGACAGATGACTCTCACAAGTAGATGAGGTAGATGAAATTTTCTCCTGACTCCGACATTACTAGCCTTGTAACAAAATTTGAAACCGATATCGCATGTGCTGGTTTAAAACGCTGGAATCTTACCCTTAAAATATACCATACCTAATGACCTCACTGCATCTTCGGCATGCACGCTATCAGCTTCTGGATCTCTTTTGCACGTCACTTTATTTTATCTTTTTATAATTTTTATTTCTATTTTAGATTTTTAATTATTTATTGTTTCAAGTCTGTCTTCATTGAATAGGCACATGATATATAATCAAAAGTGTTCCTGCTGTCATCATCCCTGCTCTTTTGTATATGAAGGGCTAAATTGTACAGTGTGTATTTTCTTTTTTCTGTAATATAGCATACATATGTGCTAATATGAATGTTACTTTAAGGTGGACCCTGCATAGAACAGTAATTCTCAACTAATACACTAACACATTACAAGGGGTATCTACCATATATTTAGAAATATAGACCTTTAGAAAATTCATATTACTGTATGAGCGTCTTCAAAAATGTGCTATTCATAATTTTGTTACATGCAAAAATAATTAATAAACTAAAATAACCAAATCGTTTCCAATACATTTTTTGTAAATATTTTTTTCATTTTAAAACATTTCTTTCAAACTTTATACGACGTGCACCAGTAAATCGTTTTTATTTTAACTTCAGCATGCCACGAAATGTTAAAAAAGATTGGAAGCGATTGACGTAAAGCATTTCTCATTGATTTGCCAGTAGATTTTACGAGTGACAAAACCAGAGCCGGCCAAGGAGTTTGATCAGTACCCGACAATTGCCGTTTCATGGAGGAATATATTAGATCAGCCCTAGATTCATTAGTGACGGTGAATGGAATATTCTGAGCTGGTCTGTGACATTTCCCAAAGGTCTAAGGAAACTTAAACAAGAAAAATCGTTGTAATAGGTAATCGAAACCGAATTTCTGTCTCGGCTTACTTGTGCTCCCCGCTATAAATCAGTTTTAATTTCCGTAGTTTGGCATAAGGTCCCAAATATATTTACTTGTATTTGTATGTATGTATGTGTGTGTGTAGGATCTGTAAGAGTACATGTGTATGTTAATTTGCGTACACATGTAATTCTGCAAATATAAATATATTTAAACATACGTAGGTTCATTAATAGTGCACAGAGTTTTACCACGCACACTCATCCACATAATGCGAAGGAAGAAGAGAGACAGAAAAATAGATGTATAAAAAGTGCAATGTGTATGCAAATATAGAATCACATCTATATAACGATATATACATTCAAACATAAACACATTAGCTCATACAGACAAACGCATATAAGACAAAAAAGGAGGAAATAGGAAAAAAAAGACACACATAGAACGATAGATATATAAAAAGGCTACTATGAATACATACATAGATTCACACTCATATTCAAGTACACGCTTGCACACATATAAGTATAAGTACATACAGTCGCATGAAAATCTCACGCCCGCGCACACACATATAAACACGCGTTTGCATCTATACATACAGGAATGCACACACACACGCACGCTTACACACATACATTTTAGATAGATAGTGTTTAATTACTAAAATTCATGAATATGGATTATATGTGAGTGAAATATTTCGATTGGAAATATTTGTTGAAAAGCAAAAGCAAAGCCATGCATTGGGAAGAAGAAAAG
Source organism: Octopus bimaculoides (assembly GCF_046866305.1). Taxonomy (NCBI): domain Eukaryota; kingdom Metazoa; phylum Mollusca; class Cephalopoda; order Octopoda; family Octopodidae; genus Octopus; species Octopus bimaculoides. Next base: position 166,808,222 of record NC_142928.1, read on the forward strand.
AATGCAACGCAACGTAAAACCGATGGAAAGCAATGTAAAGCTATGGAAAGAACGTCAACAGATCAACATACCGACATAAGATGGACGGATTGTTTGTGGTGTTCTTGTTAACACCTAAGGTATTGAACACTAATCTTGTCTAATTGAGTTTATAGCATCGATACACGTTTCAAAGCTATACATGTGTGCATAAATGAATAACAAAGTGATAGCAGCCGTGTCAAATTAAGACAACAACGATTGCGCAGAGATTGGCAAAAACACTACTCTGCTTCAGCTGACACTATTTTAGTCCCTGTATGACATGAAGGATTTAACAGTAGTTGTCAGATCGTAGTTCCATTTTGCGTGATAGTAATCCCCTGCAGAGAGTTTGTTGTTGTGTGTAGACAAGTTTAAATAAGTTGAAATGACGCAACGGTCAAACTATTCCAGTCTGATTATTAACAAACATCTTTCGATCATGACAAACAAACGTCATGTCACCCACAAATACATATATACGTATGTATGTGCGTGTATATATATATATATATATATATATATATATATATAGAGAGAGAGAGAGAGAGAGAGAGAGAGAGATAGATAGATAGATAGATTGACAGAGCTATAGATACATCCATACATATATATATATGTATACATATATATATATGTATACATATATATATATATATATATATATATATATATATATATATATATATATATATATATATATATATATACATACATACATACATACATATATATATATATATATATATATATATATATATATATATATATATATATATATACACACACACACATATAGATATATGTACACTCACACATACATTACATACGTTAATCTCTAGAATCTTCAGGCATTACACAAACACACACAAACACATGCAGACAAGCCATCGCGCGCGCGCGCGCACGACTCCTGCTGCTCTGGGGGTCTTCGTCACACACTAAGCCTGATGACACCAGTACCTTCAACTATGCAGTGTTGTGCACCACCCCCACCTACTGCTCCAACTACCTTATTGTCTCTGCTGTCTTATTCGGGGCGGATGAAATGCACAACACATCATCAAGTGTTTACGAGTCAACCAAACTCTATTACAAAGATTAGAAGAGATATGAAAGTCGTGTTGAAATTTATTCCAGTTAGCCGTAAGCATCTGAAAGTTTAAGTATTTCCCCATATAAGAGAAGTATTTCAACTTCGGTTATATTTTGTAAAGTTCTACTTTACGATGCTTGGAAATTGAGGGTTGTTCTCTCTCTTTCTTTCTTCCTCCTTCTGTTTCCTCTCTTCCTTTCTCTTGTCTATTTATATACATATCTATGTTTTATCTATGTTGCGTTGATCAATCACAATCACGCTTGCTTTCTCAGTTTTTCTAGAAATTTGAAGCAAATGTCGCTCAAATCCCACAGGTTCTAAATAATGAAAGAACACAATCGGTGATAAAGAGACGGGTGCACTAAGTCTAAAAAAGAAACAGACGGGATAGTCACGGTTAGAACACTTTTGATCTTGTATTTTCTTTCTCAGTAATAACATCAACACTGGTTTCGATCCTGTTCATGATCTAATGCAATGGTTCTTAGCATGCGCGAAACGCCTTTTTGGAGGCGTTTTGAGCTGACAAACAGAGCAGTAAACGTAAAAGATTAGGGCTGGAAGCACCAGGCGTTTAAAGGGATCGTGGTTTTTCTAAGATATAAATATTTCAATAAACGGATTTTTACAAATGCTAAACGCATTTCAAACAAATATATTCCCCCAAAAATATATTATTATAAGAAAAATTCTCATAGGACATTGTGTTATCAGTGATCAAAAATACAAATAGCGACGTACTTTTATTCAACATAATTCTGTCATAGATATCCTCGCCTCTTTTAGTAATTTTTATACCAATTAAACATAAGAGGCACTATCTCAAACAGATATCTAAAAAGAGGCACAGGTGAGGTAGAATAATAAACTACTCCACAGACTAACGTTGTTTGATTAAAACAATCTCTTGCATTATTTATTTCACGGTTTATTTATGTATATGTATACCTACATATTTTTAATGTGTTTATCTGCAAAATATGGGAGCTGGTGTTTGTAAGACGTCATTTCATAAAAGGCAGTACTCTGCTACAAAGGAACGGCGAGCATTGTTTTAATGCAATAGACATATTAGAAGCGTCCAATTTTTTTTCCATTTTACCTTTAAGATGAAATGTGTACCCAGCTGTACGTTATCCAAAGTATCACTTCCGGGAGTTGACTTTGAGAAATATTTGCCTGTTGCTTCTGACAGGTTAAGTAACCGTAGAGAAAACCTCTTGGTATAGCTTGATGTTATCTGTTAATTAATAATACAGGGTGCCCCACAAGAAACACAGGTAATTTTAGATTTACATTATGTATTTTACACATGCATTTTACCATGTATTTTACTGTATTTTACTTTATCAATGAACTAAAAAAATTAACTAACACATAAATTTTCTATTTCCATTTTTTTTTTAATTCTAGGTTGCCACAGTTATCAAATTTTCAACGCGAGGTGTTTGTTCTCTTTTAAAAATAACATCCAGCTTGGGGACTGAAAAAATGCCAAGAAAATATGCCAGAATACTTTAGCTCGATAACTAAAAATCAATTTACAGATGTTGTAGCTGTACTTAAAAGGGAAGGGTCACCTGTTGCTAAAGTTCGTAAATGTGGACCAGGCACAATCAAGAAAATTCATTCGCCTACCAAACAGGCTATGTTGGACCTTGATGTCACACCACCAAGACACAATAAAAGACATTCCAGTCAGCGTCAAATTTGTTGAGAACTACAGTTACCAGAAGGTACAATCTTTTGCATTCTTCAACAATCCAAATTAAAGTGCCATAGTAGAATTAAATGCAATTTATTTTCTTACTGAAGCACATCAAAAAGCACGTGAACAAAAATGTCAGGCAGTGATAAATCGTTTCGAAGAACACGGTAATCGTGGTTTTCCGATGAATCAAATATCAATCTTCATTCACCTTTGAACTCCCAAACTGATCGCATTTATGGTGCTGTACAGGTTAAAACAAACATTTCTGAGAATGATCTCAAGGTGGAAATTGATAAACAACAGCCATCACTCATACGCTATGGTGCAGCTTCCAGGTAAGGTAAAGCAGAGTTGCGGTTTATTGAAGGAGATACTGTTGAGCAAGAACATTTTCCATTCGTACACAAGAGGGAATAAAAACAGTAAATCAGCTCATGTATAGAGATGAAATGTGCACCCAAATGTTCCACGACATAAACCAAGTAATGGGAGGAGATGAATAGACATGGTAACAAGATGGAGCAAAGGCCCATACAGTCAAGAACAGTTGTCTGGTTCAGAGCCAATACTCCTGGCTTCATTGAACCTAACGAATGGCCCTCAAAAGTCCAGATCTCAACATAATGGATTTTACCGTGTGGGGTTTACTGTTACATCAACTTCAATTACAGAGGTGAGAGGTCGCAGACATACAATCCTTAAAAACTATATTGGTGGAAGCTTGGAACAATATCTCGCTTGAAGCCATCGAAAAGGTGACTGGAGGTTGGTTACACCGTCTACGTCGTTGTGCAGCTGCTCACAAAAGGTATTTTGAACACCACTTCTAGCATTTGTGTTTTTCTTCTGTTTTAACAATGTTTCTTTTAACAACTGTTTTCTGCTTGCTACAATTAAATAAACTGTACAAAATTTTCTGGTTTCTTGTAGGGCACCATGTAGTTTAAAACTTTAGCTCAGACCTTGCAAATTTAGAAGAAAGCAAGTCAATCACATGAACACAAGTACTCAGCTGGTACTTATTTTATCGATCTCGAAAGAATGAAAGGCAAAGTCGACTTCAGCGAAATTTTAACTCATTTTAACTATGCAAGTGGTCCCTGAACCAGAAGAAATACTGCCAAACATTTAGTCCCACGAGATAACGGTTTTGCAGGCTTGTCTTTCTTTGTTGATTATTAAAAAAATTATATTATAATATCCTCATACCAACAGATAATATTTTGGTATTTCAGTATTACTACGATTTCGAATAGACACACAAGCACACGCACATACGCGCGCGCACACACACACACACACATACATAATACATACATACATACATACATACATACATACCCACGTGCTGCTTCTGATTCAGATTTCAATTTTTTCTGTGGTATGAAATGTTGGGACATACCAACAGATGGTTCTTACGCCATTTTGCCCCTAGTCATAGACTGCGGATTTAGCTTGTATCGGTCCTCGTTCGGGTACGCGGTATTGACAAGTCACAACAATGACGAAACATCGATGTCCATTGCTCCTAAATGGGACCTGGTGCGAGTTATCTTGCTTGTCTATGACTTCCAGGCGCTTTGACACCAGGCGCTTTGATGAGAATATATTCTCTTACACCTCTAAGCGCAGTCTACCCACGAACTAGCAAAACACATACCTGGTGTATGTGCTTTCGATATTATATATATATATATATATATATATATATATATATATAATTCTAAACTGAACACTAACAGGCCAGTTTTACATACTTATACTATGATATCCGAACAACTTATCACTGAATTGACATAATCGGTAGAGCGACTAAAAGAATGTATTGTGTCGTTTAGTTTTGTCCCTTTGATTGATTTTGTCTTTTAGCATTCCGGCATCAACTATATAAGTAATAACTATGTACAAAATCTTTTAAATCGAGTGTTCTCGCCTCAGACCGTGAAGAAATGGTTACTCAGATTTCTTGAATAAAGAACTTGTAAAGAAACGTACGAAGGTAGCCTGATTTTATGAAAGGAAGATAGCGGATATGTATCGTCGTCATGAGAGATCCACCTGATGGAATCAAGTACTATACAAGTCATCTTTGACTTTAAGAAAAGAAAAGTGGACTATGGCTTTGTCCAGAATGTGTGAATGCCTGAGTTTGCTTGATATTTATGTGTGCGCACGCGTGTGTGTAGGTCAATGTCGAGGACCAATCTTTGCATAGGGTAGTGTACAGAATACAAACCAAATATCTGAAACAATAATAAACACGCAAAAGTATGGTATTCAATGATTTATAGAACATTCATGCATTTCAGAAAAATGCAGTAATTGTTACATAGCAGCTGCAGAAACTTTGTGCAATCTTTCTCTCACCTCATCAGTGTCATTGTAGAACATATATGCATGTTAGCATCTATGTTCTACAAAACATTGTATACGATACTTGTTTTTGTTTTTTTTGTTAATGTGTTTGTTTGTGTGTGTGTGTGTGTGTGTGTGTGTGTGTGTATGTGTGTGTGTGTGTGTGTGTGTGTACACCCGAATTTTAGATAGATAGATAGATAGATAGATAGATAAATAAACAGACAGACAGACAGATAGATAGATAGATAGATAGATAGATAGATAGATAGATAGATAGATAGATAGATAGATAGATACTATTACGTTTAAGTTTCTGATAGAGAAACTAAAGGCAACAGATTAATGAACTTAAAACCAGATAGACATACTAATGTGTAAATAATAGAAGGCTATGACCTTATGATTGTAGGCTAGAGATAAAAAATTACAAGTCCCTTTAGATTATACAGACTGATTATGTTTGATATTGTGAATAAAGTGTAATACTTTAGTGGATAGTTTGTCAAGTTGTTGATACAGGTTCTAAACAAGCTGAGGAAATAAGTACATGTCAGAGGGATTAAGAAATATATAATTTTTATAATCAAATTAGTGCCAATTAAATTTTTAGAGGTATTAATTTTCGATACCAGTTTTAGAAATAGAGGTCGTCGTCGATGTTGTGGAGGTGAAGCTGATGGTGGTGGTGGTGTTTTTTTTTCTTTGTTCAGGTTAACCTTACTCGAAGCAAACCGATTATATCAAAGACATTCTTTCTGCGTCTACACCGTCTTTTGGAAGTGCATCTAGGATTAAAGTATCTAATGTATTCCTTTTTTAATTTCACATAGTTTTGCCTGATTTGAGAGAGAGAGAGAGAGAGAGAGAGAGAGAGAGAGAGAGAGAGAGAGAGAGAAGGACTTTGCTGCTATTTCTTTTCGATAACATGTGAAAGTCGTGGGCATTATTACTTCCTTCAGACCCAACAGTAAATAAGGACGAACGAAAGATGTTGAATAACCATCTAGAGTTTCATGGAGAGAGGAAAGAGAGCAGACTGGGTAATCCATGAAAAGAAATATCTTTCAGTCTTTAGTTACGTCTTGATATGTACTGATTTCCAGTTTGACTGTTGTCGATTTAACTCACTTTTGAATACCCCAATTTTTTCTATAGTTTTTGTATATGAAATAGAATATAACATAAAATAGAATATCCACCATTAGTTGAATTCAAATCATGAAAATGTTACATAAACTTGTTATTTCAAACACCTCCGTACGTAATTTTACAAGCAAGAGAATATCCCAAGAATACTGCAGGGACGTGGCTGAAGTCTATGAAATGGGAGAACGTCCAACGAAGTTGGCCGTTGAAGTTAAAAATATAGTTTGTGAAAGGGTGTAATATGATATCTGAGGTCAGCGACCCGGGTGAGATAGGAGTCTGCTAGACTGGTTCTTAGGTAGGCTGGAGTAGCGTGTAGGTGATATTTTATTATAGTAGGCTTAGAGAGTTGGGTAGCAGGGAGAGGACCTAAGATAAATTAAGGGTCAGGAATAAAGAAAGAATAAGGAAAGCAAAAAAGTGAAGAAAAATAAAGGCATACTAGCCATTTAGGCACAAGGCTGGGGTTTAAGATTCGCTAGCTAAGGCTAAAGGACAAACGAAGAAGGGCAAAGATATACAGAATTAAGGGACATTCTGTGGATATAGGTTAAAAGTTGGAGAGGGTACGAAGGCAATCGAATAATAAGATGTAACTTTTAAGGAATTGTAGTGTTAAGCGCGAATGATCTATCTGGTAAAGTAGAAACATGTAGCGTGTTGTTTTAGATACGATAGATAGATACAGATATATGTATGTATGTATGTATATATATATATATATATATATATATATATATATATATATATATATATATATATATATATATATATATAATATTCTTTTATTCTTTTACTTGTTTCAGTCATTTGACTGCGGCCATGTTGGAGAACCGCCTTTAGTCGAACAAATCAACCCCAAGGCTTATTCTTCGTAAGCTTAGTACTTATTCTATCGGTGTCTTTTGCCGAACCGTTAACCTATATAACATTCGTGCTGCTTTCAGAAACGTTGCTGAAACGATGCGATGTTGCGAATTTGGATTTAACTCCCCAAGAGCATATATCTTTTCAGTCAACAATCAAAGTGTCTAGAATATAGCTTTGCAGTAAAAACACGGATATGTTAGGGAACACTATAATCGAATGAATGAACTGTTGTGTATGTATATATTACGCATCATATGATAGACCATTTTAATTAGTTGTATATACATACAAATACATACAAATTAAGCAGCTAACGGTAGATACAACTGAATAATGGGAACTCTCTTGGTTGATAGCATGGCTTCGACAATATATAAGTGCATGTTTAGCCATGTTCTAAACAATGCATTTATAATAACAGCTGTTTTATATTGAGAGAATATATGTGGTTCTAACTACACCGAAGTTAATGAGAGACTAAATTTGAATCTCGGTTCTTCGTTTCTTAAATCTGCAAGTTTATTTTCCGATATAAGCTAGAAACGATTTCTGAGAAAGAATTAATTTTCATGCTCTATGTTGACGTAACGGAATTTTTCTCAGGATAATCAACAGCTCTGAAATGGTTTATTTTTTATTTTAACTGCTATGTAAATATATATAAAGACTTCATGCACAATTCTAAACCAACTAAAATTGACGGAATTCAGCTCAATCGAAAATATGATTTATGATTAAACTCGTATGTTATTTTCTAAATGAAATAACTTCTCTGCTATATTGTTTTATAGCAAAACTAAATAAACATTTTTTTTATATATAATTAATAATACACGCCGAGTTCTTATTTATCCTTCCCGTATCTCAGAAGATTGAAATGTAAATATAAGTGACCTTAGAATGATTTGAACACAGATCTTAAATAAACAATATTAAACAGCGTAGGGCAGGTTATATGATATTGATAACAATAAAAATATGCTTCTAACTTGGTTCTGAAGGAAAATTAAGTTGTTATGCCACAAATTAAGATATATGCTTTGAGGATAACATTGAAAAAAAGAAGAAAAAATGAAACACTTGTTAACTAAATGCAGCAACATAAACTCGCGAAAAGCTTTAAGATTTATCAGAAATGAATTGAGACAAATGATGAAAGAAAAAGTCACGGAGCAATAGATGCCATATATAATAGATTGATAACTTATACTTCCATCATAGCAGAAATACGTTTTAGTTTTCTGTTGAAAAACAAAGCAAAACAAAATACTAAAATACTCTGCTGCATTCTAAGTGATGAGATGATGTATCACACAAAATAATATCTACTATTTTCGTATAAAATTGGTTCAAGATGCTATTTCAATGTTTTCTTCGTTTTCTTGATTATATACACATTTATTTCTATTTCAAATCGAAAATACTATTGATGCGCTTTTCTTTTACATTAAAGTAATTGGCATGCATTTAGAATGAGTGATTCGATTCGTGGTGACTTATGCGAAGCTGCTGTTCCTGAGATTGTGAAAGGTAATGTGTGAGACTGTGTAAGGCAATGTATGAGATTGTGTAAGGCAATGTGTAAGATTGTGTAAAGCAATGTATGAGATCATAGAAAAGCCAATCAAGAAAATAGAAACAGTGATAGTTTATAAGTTTGATTTTCATTTCATGGCTTTGTTGACAGAAGTTCTGGTTGTTAGGGAATAACAAAACCAGCAACAATTAGTGGTGTATAAGCTTTCACCTTACTGTTTTGTAGAATTAAATTCTCCAGTAGCCATGTGTGCCTAACCGAACAGCGCTACTGAATGGTATAAACAAATTTTCTCTGTAACCAATAGAATTGCAACTAAACTGCGTAGTGAGTTATGGGACTTAACAATACATATATACCTTTATTTGATCGTTGATTTCTATATTACAAACGTTCTTCTCGTCAGTATATTATTTCCAGTAATTAAACAGTAAATGAAAAAATGAAATTTGATATAATGAAATTCGACTGTTGTAGAGGTAAGCATATTTCCAATTATCAGATGTTTCCCGATTAGTCTATATGAAACAATTATAGTTTTCGTGAGGTTATCATTTTGATGATATCAGTGTTAGTGACAGAAACTCTAATTTTTATTCAACTACGAGCTAATCATATTTATGAACTACGTGCTAATCAATCCTAGTCAATCACATAATTTCTCAATGAAAAATAGATGTTCTTATGAGATGCTTTGAATAACAACTGCATTAAGATGAGCGAGCGAACGAGAACACTCATCACGTCCTCATCGATAGACATACAAGCATGGCCTACCGAATTTCTCAATTTCTTTTAAACCTTACTGTGTCATTTTAAAAGAAAATAAAAGACATATTGGCGGTCCGGTTCCCGCAATACAAAATGGCTTTGTATCCTGAACGTCCACTGACAAAATAAAACCGTGCACACGGCGCTCTACATAGCTACCAACTTACTATTCTGAAGCTTTAGATAATTATTTCATTTCTAACACAGTTTAATTAGTATGGAAAATTTTAAATAGACTTAAGACTACATGAAGTTCATCTTTAGTGCAACAAGCCTTCCATCACGATCTCTTCTAATTACCAAAGTCCTACAATGTAGTTTGGATCCGCTTCCACAATGATGGTCACCCTGAGTTTGAGAATGTATGCAGCACTGATGCTTGACCCGCGACTTCAGGCTGTCTATAGAATTAGAGCGTTTCAGCTGAACTGCCGCCATTTTTTTTCATAATGGATTACCTAAAATAAAACAGTTGGGTGTAGGAAAAGTGCTTTGCGTTATTTGTTCCTGCTCTTTTTATTCTCGGTTCAAATTCTGCCGAAGTTAACTTTATCTTTCATTCATTCGATAAAATAATGTCCCAGACACGTACTAGGGTCGACGGTATCGACAGGTACACCGCTTCTCAAAAATGTCGATTTTGTGCCTAAATCAGGAACCATTATTGATAACTATTGATCGCAGAAGTAAGAACCAAAATCAACAAAGTGATTTGAACTCGCAACCGCTACCGAAGTCACTAAACTCTGGCATACAATGCTCTTTTACTGTTAATTTGCTAACCGATTATTCCACAACTCTCGTTGATTATTTTGCTTCTAACACAAACTAATCATTGTATACAAGTTTAGAAAGACCGAACATTACACGTAGCTCATCCTCACTAGATCCATGATTTAATAGCTTTCAGCACTAAATTTTCTTTTGTGAGAACTGTTAAATTTTTTTCTCCCCTTCCTTGCAAATCCTAAATAAAGTGTCAGAAAACGGACAGTAAAATTTGAAATTCTTATTAAATTATACGTGCTGTTGTCATCTGGGCTGCCAGATTGTCATCAATTGGTGTTGTACATTTGGTCACCCCCATTGGTCATATAATTAAATCATATAATGAGCTACAGTAAAACAGACACTACTACTACTTCCCCTCAACCAGCAAGCGGCAATGTTTAAGTCAAGCACTATCGGATAGAATTACATCTAATTAAGACAGCGATCCGACCCTAGCGGTAGGTGGCAAGTTAATTCTCCAGAGTGGCAGGTGAGTTTAGTTCATATACTTAATCGTTGCGACATTAACGGGTTGGTTTTCGTATTTTACCCCGTCTCTTTCCTGTTCGTATATAAATATATGCAATGAAACCCCTTAAATTCTCGGCGTTAACTATGATATGTAAAGTTCATAGGTTGACTAGTACTCATCGCTGTTATTTTGTCGTTGAATGGAAACAACTGACCTCAAAAGGGACACGTATCGCTGACATTATCCATTTAAGATTCGATCTTTATATATATATATATATATATATATATATATATATATATATATATATATATATAATGTAAGTTTATATATATATCTACGTGTATGCATATAAGTCTATACATATTTGTATATACATATATATATGTATAAACACACACACATATGCTTATACACAGACATACCTAGTTACATGTACGTATGTATGTGTGTGTGTGCGTGTGTATGCACTTACGTATTGTGTTTAACAAATCTGTCAGGTTCAAACGTGAAGCAACGATTTTTGTCAAGTTATCAACACACACGCCACAAAATATCTACATAATTGTATAATTACATTAAATGAATCCTCACCCCACCTAAGTATCTGGTCCTATTGTTTTGACATGCCTTTATCACTCCACTACTGAGCTTCTGAATCTAGACATTTCTACCATATATTGTCTCTGTTAACAGTAGTTATGTGCCTCCAGAATCTGTTAATTCCGATTGTGATGTTGAATATATTTTCAAGCGCCGTCATCTGATCTATTTTACATACCCATTTAAACATATACTTCTTGAGTTCAAATCACATCTTTTCAGTACACATCGCAAGATCAGCACTGGTACATTGTTGTTCCATCACAGAGACTGTTAACAGGTTTTTATCGTTTGTGTATCTCTGCCATAGTCATGCATAGTGTTGCTAGAGAATATGTATTCCCATTTGTTCAGTCATCTTAGTTCTGCCAAATTGATTCAGGCATTTCTAATTTGCCTAGGTTCTCTCGACATCATGCGGTTGCTAGTAACCTTACACCCTTTACATCGTTGTTAATGGCAATAAGCTGTTGTGTGCATGTTTAACAAACAGTTACTGTAATACCCTCTATATTTTCAAGTTCAATTTCAGGATAGTCCTATCCTCAATTTCAAGCTTTTCATAAAATTAATCACTGCATACGGAAATGAGAAAGATTGCCATCAAGGACAGAAATCAACTCGAGCACTCGAAACTTCAGAAACTTGAATTTTTGTTCAACTTAAAAAATAATATTGCACAACGTAGAGAAAATTGTGATGCTCAAGGATTTCTATAGAGCAATAATAATGTGAAAGGAGGCAAATGAAATTCGAAAATGCCCTTATATGCATGGCTAATGAGGCCCTTGTATTATCCTGTGGTACGCTACATATTTCTCACAGAGATAGTACTACTTTATAGAAATCAGAAATTATTGTACGCTAAACAGTTGTTGAGCCTCGCCAAAACAAAAATCAAAACTCCAAACTAGAATACTGCTCCCACATCTGCAATGGAACTGTTTCTACATACACGAGTATTATTGACCACTTCTAAAAGAAGACATTTTATTTATTGACAAACCTTTCACCAGCACACCGATATGTTAGTTTACATATTCTCTCTCAACTGCAACGGCCACTCGAGATCGTATGAAGTATTAACCTGTGTAACATACCTTATAAAGTGAACGTGTTGAACATACTTTTTCTATTTTTGTCTTTATTCCATGTAACACCGTTTGCAGGCAATCTGTATTCCTCGAGAATACAGAGTGCAACCTACTGGGATAAACCCACGCTTTACCTGCAACATTGGGCTACAGATGTTGAATATAAACCTCAACTGCGAGTACTTCAACAGTGAAAGACGAACTATAATAGTTATAAGCTTTGAACCGCTTCCTTGGACTGAACGCTAAGTAACACTATAACCGTCACAATTGAGCGTACACATAATTTTGAAATTAAAAAAAGAAGGAATAAAACCATGAAACACCTATATATAAAAGAACTAATTGTGTATGAACCAAAAGGTTTAGATTTTCATATAAAACATTTCAAAATTTTAGTTTTCCTGTTGTCTGTGTGACTTGAGACAATGAATGAAATATGACGAATTTTTCGTAGTTAATAATAATTCATGATGTACGAAGAAGTGCTGAAAAGTTCCTGGATTTGGGTAAGAGAAAATACAGGAAGATCAGTTAATTAGAATTTTATTCAACATATTCCACCCCCTCTCAGATTCATACACTTATTGTAGCAGCCCTTCAGTTTGACTAAGCTCTGCAAAAGAACTCGAAATGTTGGGCCTCCAACCAGGCTTTTCGCGACACCGTTAAAGCCAGGAACTTTTCAGCACCCCTTCGTAGGGTATCTACTTGCATAACTTGCTGTTCTGAGCTTAAACTTAACCAACTCAACTGATTTTCATAATTCTTATCAAAAGATATTACATTAAACACAATTATTTCTGAATTTAATAAGATAAAATCAATGAAAGTTGCTTTCCTCTCAAATCCAGGTCAGAAGTAGCATTGCAGGAAATTTGGGGTGTTTCTGCGTTACACGAAATAAGAGAGGAATGAGGGTCTTTCCGTGGTTGCTCGCATTTAAAGAGTTAGTAACCAAATCTCTCCTAAGTCATATCCAGCCATTTTTCGAAAAAGAAAGGCAGATGTGATCCAGGGAATTGCAGGCCAAGATACATTATAACGTTCAACAGAAACAGGATGATTATGGGGCACCTTGACACAAAGAACAATATTTCAAGTGGGTGCGTCCATCTGTTTCTTTATATTTCAGGGAATGTCAAGATGATTTTATGGTGCATTATATCCTTCTTTCTTTATGGAATTTTGGGAAGCAGCTGTGATAAACAGGTCTCTTTGCGTATTTTAAAACTAGCGAAACTCATCCATTTCCAGATATAAATACAGGATTTATCCAGAGAAAGGATGAAATCAACAACGAAACTGGACCCTCATTTATCGAACCCAAATGGTGAAAGTTTATCTCGGCGTGATTTGGACTCAGAGTACAGATAGCCAGGAAGAATACCGTAAGGAATTCTACTCGATTCTCTAAGGATTCTGTCAAGATGCCACTTATTCCTTATGCACTCGAAAATAAATCGATAAAGAGAAATATTATATTTCTTTAGTTCCAAAGAAAATATCTTCTCTATTATGGGTCATTATATATGGATAAGTTTAATGTTTCACTAATGGCTCCACAGAAACACACACACACACACACACCTCAAAATATTTTTATGGTATTACTTTCAATGGTCCAGTGGTTCTTGGAAATAGGATGGTGATCTGGGTATATTTCTTGCAATTAATTGGTTGCTAACTGTGAGAAAATCACTTTTCTTTTAAGAAAATTAATAATGGCCTCAGCTATAAGTACACGCTAGTGAAGAAATAAGAGTCTCCTTTATTCTAGTCACTGCCTCCAGTTTTTAATATCTTTTACCCTTATATTTAGTCTATAACTCATGTAATCTACTGCTATGTGCCTCTATGTCAACATTCATCAAGTCGACCTACAGCAAAAGACATTCCGACCACGACAGTCCCAACTTTTTAGGAGTAATCCTAACCATATTGTCCATTGTGTTTTTGATATTCTCAAATGATATGGCACAGTTTTAGAAAGATTTAATAAATATTTATCGCAGGTTGAGCTCCTGAGAAATCTGTTTATTGTTATTCTTTGTTTATTGTTATTGCTATTCTTATTCTGATAAAATAAGATCGTCGAACGGTTTCGTAGAAATTCTTCCCTTGTTTTTCATGTTGCTAGAGTGATTAAAATGCTGGTATTTAGCGCTATTTAATTCCGTACTAGCATTCCGACACGAAGTGATATATAATCTTCGTTAAGACCTTACAGCATTCATTATGTAAGACATTTCGTATTTCATTGAAAGTTTCATCATATATATATACATATACATACATATATATATATATATGTATATATATATATATATATATATATATATATATATATATATATATATATATATATATATATATATATATACATAATGAGTTTTGTGGTAAGAGAAATCATACGCGATTTTAGTTGGCCCCAGCACAATTTGAAACTTTCAATAATTTGATCAATTATGCAGTCTAGACAACATTACTTTTCTGGGGTTTTTGTTTTTACAATTTTCTAGTATTAATATCCAGTTAGGACTCTAGTTGATTTGATCTTATTTTTGTCGACCAATTAGAGTTAACGATTACATTTGTCATATCTCATAAGTTGAAAAAGCAAGTCGAAATATTTTCAAGCGCTCGAGAAGACGAATAGTTCAAAAGAACCGGTGCTCATATCAAAATGAGAGACTTATCTCTACGGTAAAAGACGCCACATATCCAGTACAGGCAGCAACAAGTTAAAACAAACACATCAAGTGAACTTTGTTAAGCCATCTGGCTCAGAAACACAGCGAAACTGAAGTCGCCATAATAAAAGATTTCCTAATACTGGAGCTTCAAGTTTATCAGGAGTCCTTGGGTTTCACAGGAATGTAATCTCAAGATTGGTTCCAAGAGAGTAATGCCCGAATCGAGTAACTGGTCGACAGAAAGGATGGTTTCTCGTGCTTACTGAAGCGACAAGAATAACTTGAGCAAAAAGTGAAGTTTACCAGTAAGCAAAAGTTGTGGTACAGAAACAAACCTGTGCAATGAAAAAGTAATTAGAATAATAATTAGAAGCAAACCAAAGTATATGAAATTTATAAACTAGCTAATATGTAGAGCATAAGGGATTTTGCTCAATGCGACTAAAGTAATATATAGATCAAGTATAACAGGCCTGAGACCAGGGAGTATCGAAGAACTAAACGTATATTGTATAAGGCAGATGATGTATCCTTGCTTCACTGAAAGGTTTGAAACCAGGACATGTTACAGGTTATATCTTCATAATCAAGAAATATATCACTAGAGATTGCTATTAAAAAAAAAATGCACATTTCTTAGCATAGCAGACGGAAGAGAAAAGGCCGGCGTGTTCAAGCGATTCAATATATCCTGCATTGAACCCATGATTACAACACACTAGCTTCGTCAGATTAATCATGACCTGAGGAACCAACTTTTGTCAAAACAATTGCTTTTATTGCGAATTGAATGAAGGGAAGTGGATATGAGAAGAACAAAGAAAGCGATTGAAAGCCATTTTTAAAGGAAATTTGAGAAAGTATGGCATGAAATATCTACGAGTGGGAATTATTGGTGAATAACTAAAGAGGTGGAGATAATCTTTAACAGAGTTCATCGCTTTTGCACAACATGAACTGAATAGTCCAATGATGAACTATGAGTGTGGAAAGCAGAGAGAAGCGAACAAGATAGAGTTTCTTCTCTTGCAGGAAAGGCAAACTCTACGACCTAATTTGTGAATTCCAAATTTGACCTACATAATCGCAGTTGTGTTTGACCCTGACGTTGCAACGATAATAAAATACGAACCAACAAATGAGTCTCTGTATGGTCATTGACCAGCAAAATGTAGCAGCCAAATCGCTGTCGAACTACAAACCGAGTTTTTACAATCCGATAATTGGATCCATCCGCCAAATATACATGTGGTTATGAGTGGACAGCCTTTAGATATAAGTCTGTTTGATTCGGGTTGACCTAAGATTAAGCATCACAAGTAACAATACTAAACAATGTAATGATAGGGCCCGAGATGTGTGTGTTTTTTTATCTTTTTTGTCCAGCTCGAATTAGCAGTCACGATCATTCTCAAGTCTTTCCCAAACATTAATAAATACTGTCTGAAAAATGTTTTTCTCATGGATGGAAAGCTTTAATCACAGGTTGACTAATCATAGCTGACACGGGAACTAAGTATACCTATCTACAGACAGACAGTCAGACATAGGTGTGTGTGTGTGAAATCGTATAAGATTAGCTAGTGTGTCTATATACTACTGCATTTAAGAAAAAGAGTGTTCAATATGTCAATAAATATGTAGAGTAAAGCTTTTTACGGAAATCGAAAGGAACAAATGCTGATAACGACAAGGACTTTCATCTGGCGTTGAGATTTAGTACAAGGATTCGCATCCCAGGATGAAATCCCGATCGATTCTGCTTAATTATGGCATAACCTCGGTAATTGAAAATATAATGTAATTAACTGAAGTGTGCAACTAACCGAATTGTTACTGGAGGTAATCAATCACAAGATTTAAATATATTATCTGTAGCAAGTCATAGTGGTTACATGTATGGATTATGCACTAACATCTATACAGAAAACTTGAAAGGGTTTGAAAGGGACATTCGACTTTATCCCAAGGTTAGTAATGTCAAATTCATTACTGTATAAATCAACTATTGTGTATATATAATGTACTCATATTTCACCTAGTAAAAGCAATTTTTAAATGCACCTTGATATTCTTAAATTACCCAAACTAAAAACTGTTCGTTTGCGCGTTCGCTTTGGCAACGACTGCTGACTTACTTAATTCATTACTCAATAGGACAACTCTGTATACGTAATTTACGCATGTTCAACTTAGTCGTTTTTCTGTTTTACTTTTTGAGATATATTCACAGGGCATATCGCTTTGACTTGTTCCTTCTAATAGCCCAGATCCGTACATCCCGATAATGACTTCCACATATTTTCACTTAAACAAATATGATGATATAAAATATAATCACGATCATGTGGGTTAAAAATCAAATTTAAATGAGTTCTCGACGGGTTAACGTTGTAGATAATGAAAGCAACAAAACTGCATTTTCCAACTACTTGATTAAAAATTATTCATTTCTGAATATCGACAGCGAAATATTATTTATTGACAGATGACATCCTTTCATTATTTATTGCAGTATTTAAGCTGCCGTCATGCTGGGGTATCGCCATGAAGAGTTTAGTCCATCAAATCTCCCTGAGTACTTACTATGTTACTTTCAAGTCTAATACTTATTTTATCTGATGTTTTGCCAAACCGATAAGGTAGAAAACATAAACAAACACGCACGCACGAACACAGACATGCAATCACACACACACACATATGCACTTTATTCCTGGGTGGACAAATGCCTCGATATATATATATATATATATATATATATATATATATATATATATATATATATATATATATATATATATATATATATATAAAGTGGAAGATACTTGCCTAAAGTGCTACAGAAATAACGTATTTGGGTTGCGAACACTCGTTTGGCATCGTTTGTTAATAAAACTGAGGGATTGGCTATTAACATTGTAACATATGAAAATATAAGCTTTCAGATGTCATAACATCACACAGAATATCTTCAATTTTATTGCACAGTTAATTGTTACGCAGGAAATTAATCTAATTACTAAATTCGATGTTCAGTTGAAGAGAATATGCAGTATGAGCGGGGGTGCATACAGACGCGCATAAATATGTACATATGTATATATAGGCGTAGGTGTTTATATGTTCGAGGGGGTGCTTTGAGTAAAAGAAAATACCGGAGAGTCAGTTAATTTGGATTTTATTCAACATATCTCCCTCTCAGATTCATACACTTATTGCAGCAGACCTTCAGTTTTTGAAAGCCCTGTAAAAGAACTCGGAAGTTTGAACTTCCAGCCAAGCCCTTCGCGATACTCTTAAAGCCAAGAAATTTTCAGTACTCCCTCGTTCATATACATAAACTATATATATATATAAACTTTAGGTCACCTCAAATAAGCTTGTGACATATTTTAACTGCTAAAGGTAATTTCATTGCAGTTTACCAAAATGCGACAAGGAGTCCGTGATGGCGTACCACTAACTTGATAATGGCGTATTTACGCCTTTTGCAGTAAGCGAGTATTTTTTTTCTACAGCAAACTGGTATATATATATATATATATATATATATATATATATATATATATATATATATAGAGAGAGAGAGAGAGAGAGAGAGAGAGAGAGAGAGTATCGGATTTAGTTCACAGAGGATCTAACCGATTAGGTACGCTAGGTAAGTGCTGTAACGGATTACTTGGGCTCCAAGGTTTTAGCTGAGACGGTAGTTATGGAGTTATTGCAGATTTCCGATGCAGCGGATATATAATCGCTAAACAGGACATCAAACATTAAGGCAAGATAGACATCTCAAGTCGTACACAATATTATTATTGGAAAAATTCAGTCTTACGGTTGTTTCTGGGATATCCCCGAGTATGGGATATTCCGTCATCAGAGACAAATGAGTAAAAATATAAGTTAAATGAGAATGGTATATATTAATGCGATGATGACATAGAGGAAGAGAGTAAAAGAATAAGGAGATGGCGGCGAGCTGGCAGAAACGTTAGCACGCCGGGCGAAATGCATAGCGGTATTTCGTCTGCCGTTACGTTCTGAGTTCAAATTCCGCCGAGGTCGACTTTGCCTTTCATCCTTTCGGGCTCGATAAATTAAGTACCAGTTACGCACTGGGGTCGATGTAATCGACTTAATCCCTTTGTCTGTCTTTGTTTGTCCCCTCTACGTTTAGCCCCTTGTGGGAAATAAAGAAATAAGAATAAGGAGATGGCAAGAAAGAAGAAAAGAGAAGCACAAAATTCATACTTCAAATTTCCGAAGTTATAGAAAGAAGAGCATGAGTCCTTAGGTGCAATCCTGCGTAGATCTATGAGCGCAATCCTGCTTAGATCCATTTGGGCTGCGAACATATCAACGTTCAACAACGTTCCACAACAGACTTTAAACGACCGGTTATGCACACACACGCACACACACGCACATACACACATGCACACACATTACAGATATATATGTATGTATATCGAGTAATGTGAAATAAAGCGTCTTGCTCAAAGACGCAACGCGTCACCGGGAACTGAACTCATGACCTTACGATCGTGAGCTAAATACACTAATCAATGATCCATGAGCCTTCACATGAACATATGTGTGGGGGGAGGGGCGTGTATGTGTCTGTGTTTGTGTGTGAGTGATGTATATGTACGTATGATTATATACGTGTATCTACTTAACTATCTATACTGATATACATGTGTATATATATATACATACATACATATATACATATATATACGTATATATATATATATATATATATATATATATATATATATATATATATATATATATATATATATATATATTAAATATATACTTTTATAAAACAAAATTTTACAAAATATTTAGTATCTGTTAACAGTCTTAGCAAAAAGCTCACAGGTGAGTTTTTGTATATATATATATATATATGTCTCTTAAAAGATAGAGCTCAAAATCGATGCATTGAAGATACTTTATTGCAGCAACAATTATAATAGCAGAAACAACCACAATAAGCCAAACCTATGCACATTTCAAATAGGGTATCCAGGATAAATAAACCACATCATAAGATGTCTCATAAAATATTGTAACATATTACAACATATTACAAATTACAAATTATAGTAGTATTGGTGATGGCAATAATGCGACCCTGAAGAGATGGAGTATCTAGCAATTTTAAAGAGGTCAATTTGTTGGTGCTCGAATGGCAGGCGCTAGCATAAGGTTGAACTGCTTAGTGTATCAAGAAAACAGCTGAAATGTTTAGTGTATCATGAAGCTTATAAGTAATCGTTTATTCCTTTGCCATCTCTTTTCTTATTACACCCCTATACTCAAGTAACGCTTCGTTCAGAAGCACATATATAATGAATTCTACACCAGGTTATTAGTGTGGAAATGCCTAAGCGATATATACATAGTGAGAATTTACAGAGAAACAAAAGATGAAGACAGGTGTGCAAACAACAAACAGATGTATTAGTTTAACGCTCGGGAAGTGAGAAAGTCTTTTATGTTTCGAACCTACGCTCTTCGATAGAAAGGAACACAAAATTAAACAGGGAGAGAAAATAGAAAAGGGTTTGGTGACTAACGATCTATCATAGCGAATGCCGGACAGAGAGGTCACACAAGAGAGCTAAGAAGAAGGGGTGATAATAGTGGTGATCCCAAAGATATATATAAGTGTGTGTGTGTGTGTGTGTGTGACCACGTGTGCAAATTTGGCGATATATATATATATATATATATATATATATAGCAACAACTAAAATATATGTTTGTTAGAGAAAACTTATCATTAGAACCGTGATTACTAAATAATGATTCCCACTTTAAACATAGGGCGTGAAACTTTGCAGGAGGAAGCTTGTCGATAACATTGACTCCAGTACATGACTGGTACTTATTTTATCAACCATGAAAGGATAAAAGGCAAAGTTAACTTCGCCAGAATTTGAACTCAGGACGTATAGATGGACGATATGCCGCCAAGCCTTTCGTCCAGTGTGCAAACAATTTTACCACCTCGCCGTCTTATGATTACCAGATAATACTGTCAGGAACAAAGAGATACATAATAAAATATTTACTAATGCTCGTACTGGCCCACGAAAACTCGGTTTTATTATAATCCATTAAGGGGATTTTAATTCTTAGTCGATGGAGCAAATTAAAAGATTATACACAAAAAGAGCAAATGCAGAATGATATTTATTTCGAACGAAATTCGAAGAGTCTTCCAAATCTTAGGCCATTTGTATTCTGTGTAATGAGGAGAAGAACAATAAACTGAAGTTTTACTGCTCCGTTTGCAAAGATAAAAAAAAGGAAACCAAGCTATAAAATGTTTTTTTATTCCACTTCGGGATTCGTTTATTTGAAATCATTGCATGCATGCGTTCAGAGAATATGTCGTCTGATTCCAGAACGCTCACCATAACGATTTCTTGCCAACTTGTTATGTATGTCTCAGTATGCATTGGTGCAACTTCGTTTAAGATGGATCTTGTACTAAAATATGCATATACACGTAACTACAAAGGCATACGCATACTTTGAAAAGTATATATACATAAATGAGTGTGTATGCGTGCGTGTGTGTGTCTGTGTGTGTGTGAATAACGGTTCATATATATATATATATATATATATATATATATATATATATAATTATATGATATATATAAACATACATAACTATATGATATGTGTGTGCATAAATATATATACACATGGGAGCCGGCTTACGCTCGTGAACGATTGTGGCTTGGTAACATAATTTAGCTCTTTTAGGACCTCCGTAGTCCCAAGAAAATATAGACACCCTTTCCCACTGTTTGGCACAAAGTCACCGCTTTCGGTGCAAGGAGTAAGGGGATTACATCGACCTGCAGTGCTCAGCTGATACTTATTTTATTAATTTTAATCCTGAAAGGAATGAAAGACAAAGTCGACGCCGGCGGAGTTTGAACTCAGAACGTAAAAACAGACGAAATGCCGCTAAGCGTTTTTCCCCGTCGTGCTAACGATTCTACTGTCTTTGACTCAACTTTTATTCAATTGTTATGTTGCTATTTTGTACGTAAGTATATGTACTTTTAAATTTAACATAGACAGTTTAAATGGTTTTCAAGTTTCTGTGATTTTTAGAAGCTGTTAATTTTGTGTTTAATTTTTTTTTTTTTCATGATTTAAAAAGTAAAAATTTGTTTTATTACTTTCTATACCCTATTTTGCTTTACAGAAATTTAGAATTCAATAAAAGTTGAATTTGAAGTTAAGCAACCAGCCGATAAATTTATATTTAGAACTGGAATACGTAATTTTCTCAATCATAGTGACCTCCAGTGTTAAAAACAGGCCTCTGATGTCTAAAGCATTGAAATCCTAGGAATATTTTAATATCTTTTGATGTACAGCGTCGCTCGCTTCGGCGGGCAATGCTACACATATAGAGATATTATTATCATACAATAATTTAAGGCGGCGAGATGGCAGGCCTTGTACCTTTAGTAGAAAGGATCATTATTATTATTATTATTGTTCAGTAGTTTAATTTTTATAACGTGCTTTCACTTCACTACCGAGAGCAGCTCTGTGTGCCTTGGGTATGTGCTGTGGTTTGCTGTGATGCTCTTATGGTTACTGTATTGAAAGTGTTTTGCGTAGGATGTGTGCTGTGCCCAGTGGTGCAATTTTCTGTATGTCATATATATATATATATATTTATTATTATTATTATTATTATTATTATTATTATTATTATTATTATTATTATTATTATTATTATTATTATTATTATTATTATTATTATCATCATCATCATCATTATTATTGAAGGCAGCGAGTTGGCTGAATCGTTAGCACACCGGGTAAAATGTTTAGTGGCATTTCGTTCGTCTTTACCTTCTGAGTTCAAATTCCACCAAGGCCTACTTTGCCTTTCATCTTTTCAGGTTCGATTAATTAAGTACCAGTGAAACATTGGGGTCGATGTTTTCTACTAGTCTCCTCCCCTAAAAAAAACTTCTGGCCTTGTGCCTGTAGTAGAAAGGATTATTATCATTATTAGTATTGTTGTTGTTGTTGTTGTTGTTATTGAAAGCAGCGAGTAGACAGAATCGTAAGCGCGCCGGGCCAAATACTTAGCGGCATTTCGTTCGTCTTTACGTTTTGAGTTCAAATTCCGCTGAGGCCGATTTTGCCTTTCATCCTTTCGGGATCAATAAATTAAGTACTAGTGAAACACTGGGGTCGATGTAATCGACCAGCACCCGCCACCTCTTCAATTTCAAGTCTTATGCCTATAGCAGAAAGGGTTATTATAGAATAACGTTTTAAAAGTTAGATGAAAATGTTTAGAATAACAAGATTTATATTAACAAAGTTTACATTTAATTATTTAATGAAATACGGTGTTTATTGAAAACAGAAATCAAAACATGATATACAATAACATTGGCCAACAGTTGTTGAAAATTGGTCGAACAAAAGCTTCCTCGCTGTGCGTGCATGCGTATATTTTCCCATAGCTTGCGCATGATGGTATGTGCAGATTTTGTCCCACGAGGTCTTCGATCTCGCCTTTTCTCTGTGCATAATTGTGGGATAAGTTCAGTTTCATACGTAAAGTTCTGCAAAGATTCAATGTGAAATTGAGTTGTTACAGGGATGACAAACATTAGTGTTGAGATATTTAGACACAGTAGAAAGTGATTCCAAATGTAGATAGATAGATAGATAGATAGATAGATAGATAGATAGATAGATAGATAGATACTGTAAACTCTGTACATTACTCTGCAATCAGGAACTTTGTGCTGATTATGCTTCTCCGAGGAGGCGCAATGATGCTGAAATCCTTTTCCAAGTTGCTACCAGCGATCATTCTGATGACAATTCACTTGTATCATTTAGTTTAGTGTATAAATCTACTGAATTTTGTTCACATTACGCTTATAATTTCAATTGGTTAAAAATTCTTTGTGGCTCACACTCTCAAATCATATCGCACCATTAAAATCTGAAAAAAAGTAAAAACACTTTAGCTAATGAAGATCTTTGCCCGAATAAAAAGCAAAAAAACAACAAAAAAACAATAAAAGAATGAGTGAGTCATAGTTTTACTTAGTTGGAGTCCATTTGGGACTTAACAAAAAACATCCAGAACAACAACAATAAACTGCATTCTTTATATATGAGTTCTATATTGGTCATAGAGTGTAGAGGCAAAACGTAAGTTTTTTCACTGTTGAATTGCTGTCAGCTCTTTAACTTGAAATATATATATATAGTGTATGTGTGTGTTATATATATGATATATATACATATACACATAAATATGATGGCATATATATATCGTATAAATATATATATTTTTATATATATATATATATATATATATATATATATATATATATATAATAGAGAGAAGGAAGAAGTAGTGAAGGAGGAGAAGGGGGAGGAGGGGAAGTGTGAAGGCGACAGTGTTGGTGATAAGTATTGTAAAGGGGTGATGTATGGAAATATATGTGGATGACGAGGTGGTAAGGAAGGAAAAAAAGGGGCCAAAAAATAAAGGATGATGTCATAACAAATACAACAATCAAGAATATATACACAAACATATATACTTGTATGCGCACATATATCTATAAATATAGATATGTATATGCGTGTGGGGGGAGTGAAAAAGAGAGAGGGAGAGAGAGAGAGAGAGAGAGAGAGAGAGAGAGAGAGGGAGAGAGAGAGAGAGAAAGCAGGGTATTGAATAGATTCGTGGAAGTCTATAGCAGGCATTTCAAATTGCATAAAATTGTATTGGCATTTAGCGGGAGCGTGTTTTCTTATGCCTGTAGTAAATAATTCCAATTGCCCAATGCTGAGATCATTTTTGTGCTTATGGTATATTATAGTATGCAATAAACGAATTCTCCTTAGCTGGCCCTTGCCGTTTGCTATCTTTTATTATGCTTAATAGCAGTCAAGAGATAGATAGACAGATAGATAGATAGATAGATAGATAGAGAGAGAGAGAGAGAGAGAGAGAGAGAGAAAGAGAGAGAGAGAGAGAGAGAGAGAGAGAGAGAGAGAGAAAGAGAGAGACTGGAGAGGAAAATAGTGATTATAAAAAGATGGGAAGGTGAAATGGGGGGTTATAATGTATGCATGCAATTCGAGGTGTGAGTCTGCTGTCCGTAAGAATCCGAAACTGGTCATCTGAGTAGATGACAACTGATGTAACACAAAAACTGCTTTCCGTTCGAATTCGTTTTTCCTCTTTTCCTTCTTGATTTATTTGTTTCCTTGTTTCTTTATGATTTTTCCTTCTGTTTCTTTCTTTTACTCGTTCATTTATTTATTCTTTCATTTACTTATTCTTATTTTTTAGTGAGTAATATTTTATATTTTGTTCATTTTATGTATTCCTTATACGTATATATTTTTATGTCTATTCCTCTATCTACCTATCTATATACAGATCTATTTATTTATCTAACTACATATCTATCTATTTCTCTCTCTCCCCTATTTCTCCCCCCCTCTCTCTCTAGCTGCATACACGCGTGTTTGTGGATGAGTGCGTTTGTGTGTATATATTTTATATATACCTGCATATATATATATGTATATATATATATATAAGCATGTGTAAATTCATACATGCACATATCTATTTATAAATCTATATATTGTATATATGAATATTCATATATATGCGTTTATACGTGTATATATTATATATAGTTTTGTATATAATATATATGTGTGTGTGTGTATATACAAATATACATATACATACGTATGTATATATGTAAATGTATGTATGTATGTATAAATATTTATGTAAATGTGTGCTCGCATATACATGCATATATGCGTGAGCCTTTGCATACATACATGCTTACACACAGGCACACATATATCTTGTATTTAAAATTTTTTAAAGATATTTCTCATTTATATATATATATATATATATATATATATATATATATATATATATATATATATATATATATATATGTATACATATATATATATATATATATATATATATATATATATATATATATATATATATATATATATATATATATATATATATATATATATATATATATATATATATATATATATGTATACATATATATATATATATATATATATATATATATATATATAGTTTTATATTATCTGATTCTTTTATTATTAATTTATTGTTCACCTCCACACTGACTGCCAAGCAGGTTTTCTAAATCGTGAATGATGTTTCCGTAGCAGAAATAATGATGATGATGATCATTATCATTACGATGATGATGAACACAGTGGTGATGATGATGATGATAATTTTTATTATCATTATTGTTAATAATAATAATGAAAATAATAATAATAATAATAATAATAATAATAATAATAATAATAATAATAATAATAATCGCGAGAAGAAGAATGAAAAATAGCAAGAAGAAAAATCAGCAAAATCTCTTTCCCAAATATGGCAGCTAAAAGATATGAAGAAAAAAGCAGAATAAATACGATAAACATTTAAAAAGAAAAAGAAATCTGCATGGTGGGGCTGCGGATTATTCCAGTCCGAGATTTTGAAGATTCTATTGAATCTGTTCTTTACCAAATTTCTATAGAATCTAAAGATTCTTCAAGATTTCTTTATAGATCTTTTCTCTACTGGCTATAATAGACTTTTCAAAAGAATTATGGGTAAAATATAAAAACGAAAAAATGTATACACAAAAATACATAGAATACTGGTGAGTGAATAAAAAACAGAAACAAGTTACTAGAACTATATATCGACTTTGTATCATTCTAAATCCATAGAAGTGTAGATATACTTGTAGATAAACTGGTGAATGGAAAAGTATTCTAATAAAAGAACTTATATTATTGAAAAACTCACTCGCTGAGATTGAGTTTGTAATGTTATGTTGTCATATAGAAGACTTATATACGTTCGAAGAAAACGTTGTAAACGATTATGGTCGTAATGTGACATACATTTTCTAATGAGGAAGTCATAACAATGTAATTATAATGATACAATCATAATGATTGAAGTTCTAATAATATAGTAGCTGTAGTAGTAGCACCTGCAGCAGGAGCAGCAGCAACAGTAGCACTTGCAGCAGGAGCAGTAGCTGCAGTTTGCATAGTTTTAATGGAATACAATAGTTCTGATTCTTACTGTTTTCACCCTTTGTGCTCCATGTTGAATTTCTGCTGGAAAGTCATTCAAATTTATACTAGTAATATATTTAAAGAACGTTAAGCCAACCCTACTCGCACAAATTTTCTGATCTTGTGCCATAGTTTAAAAGAAAAATTTGAATGGTGTTTGATTGGATGAAGTGATGCAGCATCAGACCTATTTTGTATTGCAATGTATGCCCTCAACGTTCTGGACTATGGAATCCATGTTGTCATTTCCCCCTCTAAAAACCTAAAGCCAGTCAAGTGTTGTAATCGGTGTAATCGAATGCATTTCTCACCTGACAGTTATCATTTTGAATCTATATTTGAAATTATCATCACAATGCAATTAAATAGGCAGCGAGCTGACAGGATCTTTAGCGCATCGGACGAAAAGTTTTTTCGTCTCATTACGTTCTGAGTTCAAATCCAGCTAAAGACAACATTGCCTTTTATCCTTACAGAGTCGATGAAATAAAATACCACTCCAGTACTGGGGTCAATGTAATCAACCAAGCACCTTTCCTTACAATTGCTGGTCTTGTGTCAAAATTTGAAATTACCATTATAATGCAAGCATTAGTAAAAACAAAATATCAAGTAAATAAGTTATCGAGCTTTGTTGCGTGTCAGTTCATTTACTCGTTGCTTTTCTGGAGAACTCAAGAAGGAAGTAGCTCTCATATATACGAGAGGGGTGCTGAAACGTTGCTAACTTTGGATAAAAGAAAACATTTGGGGGACCAGTTAATTATAAATTTATGCAACATATTCTCCTTTCAGAAAAAACACACTTATTACAGCGGTCCTTTAGTTTTTCCAAGCCCTGTAAACGAGCTCGAGAAGTCGGGCCGTCAACCAAGTCTTTCAGGATACCCTTAAAGCCAGAAACTTTTCAGCACCCCCTAGTACAAGCAAACAAAAAGGCCTCTACGTGATCACTGAAACTATTAAAATCAAATGCTAAATTTTCGCTCATATCACATAGTACATACCACCTCAGAATACAGGACGCATTCAGTAACGTAGTCTTTAAATACACACCACCTAAGAAAGACAGCGTGATCACGGCAGGCGTGTTAATGGTCGGTCTTCTTGGTCAGATCTGACTTGGATTTTAAAATAATTGCTTTATAAGTGAATCAGAAGAGAAGGTTTTATATGCTCGCAACGCCAGCACAAAATAGAAGTTGAATACTGCTCATATCACAGGTAATGTGACAGGATGTGATTACTGTTGAAATGACTTTGAGTATAGGTTGGCTTAACCCAGGATAGTCTGAAGATAAACTTGGTAAAAGTACAATGTAGGTTGTTTTCTCAGCTCATTTACCGCGTATACTGAAGTACAATGCGATCTCGAATTTAATACGACCTCAGCATTTTGTACAAACACTTCCTTTTACATAGAACGTGTACGTACGTAGGTACGCATGCATGCATATATGTACGTATGTATGTATGTATGTATGTATGTATGTATGTATGTATGTACATATATATGCATGAATATATAGATAGATGGATAGAGGGATAGATAGATATGCATATATATATATACATGTATATTTACATATATGATCCCGTACATACATACATACATACATACATATATACATACATATCACTAATGCCTTGTAGGCTTATGCACAATAACTATGCAGAAGTTTGTCTTTGCGTGTATGTGTGTATATATGTATGTATGTATGCATATATGTAATATACATACATAAATATAAGTTAAATGAACAGTATGGCTTCTCAATCTTAGCTCGTTGTATATCTGTTTAAACTCAAATTGCGTCTAATTTATTTAAATACCACATCATTTATCTCTCTTTACTATTAGAGAGCCATACATTATTATATATCAATTTAACAAGTATATTCACAACTGTTGGATGTAACGTTCAGACAAAATTTTCACGATGGAGAATGCTTACATGAATTCAAAGAAGCTAAAGATATTCTCCGACACCGGTTGTAAACATGGTAAAAAGTAAATAAATAAATGCTTTTAGGCAGACTTAGTTCCGTCTATCTCCATAAAACACGAGATTATCTGCAATATTTGTACATATAAATATGTGTGTGTGGGTGTGTGTATGTGTGGGGGTGCATATATGTATATATATATGTATATATATATATATATCTATGTATATATGTATATATGTATATATATATATGTATATATATATGCGTATATATATGTATATATATATATGTGTATTTATATGTCCATATATATATATGTGAGCCTAATCCATAATGTGAAAATAACGCCCACGTCTCTCTCAGATCATAACATTATAGAATTAACTATGTATGGTCCTAGACAACCCACTGACACCCACCCCACCAGGAGGACTCAAGCAATATCCAACCTGAATTTCCACGGGGCGGACTGGAAGTCAATTCGCAGAGAGATTCGAAATCAAAACTGGCACGACAGCCTTTCTATACAAGACAATGACCTCAAACTAAGTCATTTTATGTCAACCATACAAGACATATGCACCAAATACGTGCCATATAGAAAGACCAGCAAACATGCCAATAGAATTCCTAGAGACAGGAAAATCCTTATGAGACACAGAACAAAGGTCTCAAACCAGTTAAATAGAGAACTGGAGGATAGGAAAAGGGCTAAATTAAAACTAACACTGTTAGAAATAGAAAACAAAATTAAACTCTCCCATGAAAAGGAGAGAGCAGAGAAGGAAAAGAGAGCAGTAGAAAGCATAAAAACAAACCCCAAGGCTTTCTATAGATTTGCAAAGGAGACTGCTACGGTGCAGTATAAGATAGGACCCCTGTTCCTGCCTAATGGCTCACTGACTGCAGATCCCACATGGATAAGTGAAGTGCTCAGTACACAATTCAAGAGTGTCTTCACCTCTCCTCTGAGTCACATGCAGATAAAGAACCCAGCTGATTTCTTTGACAATAGCACTCAGCAGAAGGGGACTGCATCCATTACCTACATCGACATTGAAGAGGAAGATGTGATAGCTGCCATAAATGAAATGAGCTCAAATTCGGCAACTGGCCCCGATGGTTTCCCAGCTGTCCTCTTAAAGTCGTGTAAACAAGAATTAGCAGGACCACTCCGGATACTCTTCCAGAGTTTCCTTGCAAATGGTAAACTTCCCAAAAAGCTGAAGGAAGGCACCATATGTCCTATCCATAAAGGTGGAAGCAGAGCAGAGGCTGGAAACTACAGGCCCATCTCTCTAACTTCACATATTAGCAAAGTCATGGAACGAATTGTATATATGTATTGTAAATGTATGCGTATTTTTTCAATGTGTACAAATAACACGGTAAAAATAAATAGTTACCAGGAAAGCAAAAATTTCACATAAGTACCAAGAATGTTACAGACTACTTATAAAGGTAGAAATTCGAGGGTTTAGTGAAATGTTTTGTATAACAGTTAAATAAAGAAATGGAGTCAGAAACGGAAGTAATTTTACATCAATAAACAAACGTCTTTTTCACATAGGTAGTTCTTCATTTCAGTTGTCCAAAAGAATATCTAACCATTACTCTACATTTAGACATATTAATAAACGCAACAATATTGGGCTTACTAAATTAATTTGGTCTCTGAAGGAACATAATAAACAATTTGATTTGGAATATTCTATCTAGCTCCTTTCCATATGATAAAGGTAAATCTTCTCGCCCGCTCTGTAACGAAGAACTCTATCGCATCCTGTTCTCAGAGAATTCTCTTATAAGCACGTTCAAATAACGCGTTTATCATTGCAATTTTTGCTAAAAGGCTGGTGATAACTCCTCAGAGATCTATGCAAAGTCACAGAAACTGTATAGAGACAAGTGTATGAGCAGGACACGAGTGTAGGAGTGGTTAAAACATATCCAAGATGACCGACAGAATGTATACAGTGAGATGCGTTCTGAGAGACCAGCAACCAGAAGAACTAATGAACCATCGCAGATGTCCGTGAAGCTGTTTGAAAAGACCGTCAATTCCCCGTGCATGTGTTGTCGGTGTATATGAACATAAGCTACGATACAGTTCAGTCAATTGTCATTGAAGAATTGGATATGAGACATATG
Organism: Octopus bimaculoides; assembly: GCF_046866305.1. Classification (NCBI taxonomy): domain Eukaryota; kingdom Metazoa; phylum Mollusca; class Cephalopoda; order Octopoda; family Octopodidae; genus Octopus; species Octopus bimaculoides. Next base: position 166,839,676 of record NC_142928.1, read on the forward strand.
TCTGCCAAGTTTGTCCCGAAAGTGCTTTCAGTTGAGCAAAAGGAAGGTCGCATTTCAACCGCGCAAGATCTACCTGATAGTGACAAGGAAGGCGAAAACTTTTTGAAAATGGTCATAACGAGTGGCGAATCGCGGATCCATAGCCATGACCTGGAGACTAAGTCTTAGTATTTACTGTGTAAGACTCCAGCCTCTCCGGCACAAAGAAAGACGAATGAGTTGAAACAATGTGAAGACATTGTTAACAGTTTTCTTCGACTACTAAGGCACTGTTCACCATGGTATATCCCCCTAGTCAGACAGAAAACAAGAAGTATTACCATGATGTGTTGCGGCGTTTGCGGGACGCTGTTCATCGGAAAAGGACAGAATAGCATGTGTCATACCAGTAGTAACTCCACCACGACAGCGTACATGCCCATTCAGTGCAGCTTGTGTTGAAGCTTTCAGCCAAACTCAACATTTCCTAGGTCCGACAACCACCCTATTCCCCTGATCGTGCCCCTAGCGACGTTTTGCCTTTTTCGAAAAGTCAAATCCCACTTGATAGAAGCAATATTTAAGACGTCGAGGAAATCCAAGACAATGCGACCAGGCAGTTGCTCACTATCCCAAAAAAGGAATTCCAGGAATGCTTCCATCAGTGGAATCGATGCCGGATAAATTACGTGGCTTCAGAAGGAGTCGACTTCAAAGGAGATAAAATGCTGAATTGATAGTTTTCTCAGTTTCGTTACTTTTTGATCAGACTTCGTATACATATATAGAAAGATGAATGGAAAATATGGTAGATCTATAAATGTTTCATTAAGATATTTTATTGCGACGTAACATTGTACAGGCAGATATATATAACGTTCAAAATCTATATGATTATGCTATACGTTGCATTTAAGGTTATACGCACATTTTCAGGTTATACCATAATAGACAAGTAATTACTGGTATACTACTAAGTCAAAGAACAGGGTAACATATGTTACTAAATGCAATATATTACCAAACCTTATAAATATTGCACGCCCATACGATGTTACGTCACAATAAAATCTTCTTATAACACATTTGTAGATATAGCGTATAATCAATTCGTTTGTCATTATTATTATATTACGCCACGCTGAAAATTTCACTCTATTTTTGGATTTTACGTCTGGATGTGCGGATTATCAAATCCCAGTGAACTTTAATCTGTTGATGCCTCCTCGCTGACTGTATGGATTGTTTATCTGTTGATTTATGTCATACTGTCTATCCATCAAATGTGGTGTGCTTCGCTTTGATCTGCCTAGATCTCTTAAATGGATCCCTATTAATCTACACAAGCACACACACACACACACACACACACACACACACACACAAGTATATAAATATATGAATCTGTGTGCGCGCACGCGCGTGTATGCACGTATTTATGTATGTATAGTTACATATGTACATACGCGCCCGCACACACACACACACACACACACACACACGCATACATGACTATCGCGCTGGGTACACGGTTTGTTTAGATTCTTTGCTGCTTCATCTTGTTTAACAATATATAAAGCATTACTTTTATGTTTTCGTTTCATACAATAAATCAAAAACTTCATTTAACTTATTCGGCTTAATTATAATTCAAAATTTTACTCAGAGAAATTTCGAAATCCATCTCAATAACATTATAATAAATATTAAAACCTAGAATTATACTGAGTCCGTTGTTTAGCAAATGTTCGTTGATTTTATGCATATAGCAAACGCTCCTTTTCTATAACTTTAGAATTTATTTGTGCGGATTATGGTTTTCAAATACCACACACGCACACACACACACACACACACACATATATATATATATGTATAGGCGCAGACGTGGCTGTGTGGTAAGATGCTTGCTTCCCAACCACATGGTTCCGGGTTCAGTCAAACTGCGTGGCAGCTTTGGCTAGTGTCTTCTGTCAAAACTGCTAGCCGACGACGGCCTTGTGAGAAGATTTGGTAGACGGAAACTGAAAGAAACCCGTTGTATAGATATGTGTGTATGTGGGTGTGTGTGTCTTTGTGTTTCTGCTTGTCTCACAACCACTGCTTGACAACTGATATTGGTGTGCTTGAGACCGAGAGGTTAAGTATCAGGCTTTAAAAACAAGTACTGTGGTCATTTCGTTCGACAAAAGTTCATGGCGGGCCCTCAGCACAGCCTCAGGCCCATTGCGTGCCACCTTGGGTAAGTGTCTTCTACTATAGCTTCGGGCCGATTAAAGCCCTGTCAGTGGATTTGGTGAACGGACA
>NC_142928.1:166846961-166861961 GCF_046866305.1 Octopus bimaculoides
GCGAACCCTGCTGTACTCTTTCACCACAACTTTCACTCACTCTTTCATCCTGTTTCTGCTGTAACTGTATTTCAAAGGGCTAGCCTTGTCACACTCTGTCACGCTGAATCTCTCCGAGAACTACGTTAAGGGTACACGTGTTTGTGGAGTGCTATGAATTTATTAACAACTCAGCGGTAGAACTGTATAACAATGGAGTGAGTAACTGTAATGTAGCGCATAATGATGTTATTTCAAGAATTAATTATGTAAAGATATCAGGAGTGAATTCTATCAAATTATACCACTCTGTTACTAACATATTAAGACATACAACAAGGATCATTACGAACGTGTTGGCTTTCTCATTGATAATGCCTTTTCCTATATATATATATATATATATATATATATATATATATATATATATGTGTGTGTGTGTGTGTGTGTGTGTGTGTGTGTGTGTGTGTGTGTGTGTGTGTGTGTGTGTGTGTGTGTGTGTGTGTGTGTGTGTGTGTGTGTGTGTGTGTGTGTGTGCATTAATGTGATTCTTTTCCCAAATAAACTGCACTTCATATTCAAGGCTCCGATCAGCCTATTAGGTGCTACTCAAACACTTAACTGTGATTCTACTGCATCCTATAGCAGAAACACTTGTAAACATTTAATCCTTTGTCATCTTATTTTCTCAGTTATTTATCATAGGAAATGTTGTATATATATATATATACTAAAGTACTAAAGAAAACGTGCTTAGAGAGATTTAATAGAACTATGTCTCTTGATTTTTGAGTAATGCAATTTTGAGCTTACTAATAATATACTGAAGGAGTAATATCTAAAATATACCGGTTCAGATAACATCACTCTTTACAAATTATAACTTGCGAAGAATATGCACGATGCGAATTGTGTGTGTGTGTGTGTGTGTGTGTGTGTGTGTTTGTAATTTGATAAAAAGTTTCTTTTCATTTTTGTGAGGAAAACTTATATTTACTTAGATATACAAAGAGCCGAATATGTAACATACAGATCTTCGAATATCATTATCTTTCGCAGGATTGTATTATATAAGTCATATGTATCAGTGTAAATGACACTTTTCTGACAGGAGATTAGTATATGCAGGGAGAATAGTGTTATCTAATGACAATAGCGAACATTACGAAGAAATCTAATATTGTTGAATGAAGAGAAGGTTCTGCAATGTAACTAATTCATTGGAATATAAGTTTAAAATTGAATTATCATAGTATAAAATTAAAGCGGATTAAAATAATGATAATGTGTAAATTTATAATCTGTTCAAATAGAAGAGTCTGATGAAAAGTCCTAATGATTTTAAATAAAAATAAACTTAGTGAAACTTATGAAACTTATTAAACTTAATAAATTGATTGTTTAAGTTGCAAGTTCAGTAATTGAATAAATTATAATTAATGGTGGGACGTTAATTGAGTCTAATGTTAAGCTATTAAATTAATCTATTAAAGGGTGGAACTCTACAAGATTCAGAATTACTATGATAGATGTACTTTCTATGATAGATCGTTATTGAATTGAAAGCTATGACGAATTTCACAAGTCGCTGCAATTAATGGAATTGTATTGCTGTTATTACTAAAAATAATATTTAAGTTAAATGTTTTCCATATGGGTAAAGGTCTATGTTATATGAAGTAAATGTTAATTGAAGTATATTAAGTTATGCAGCAAAATATTGTTGTGAGGTCTTTAAATAATTGTTTGGAAATATACAAAATTAGTTTGTTTCACTAATTTACGTAATATATTCTATCTTTTATCTTTCACTTGTTTCAGTAGATTGCAGCCGTGCTCCAGGCCTTGAAGGAGTTTTAGTCGAATGAAGTGACCTCAGTACAACTTTTGTACTTATTTTATTGGTCTCTGTTGTGTCGACGCCCCCAGGCGAAGAAGTAGGATCGCCCAAGACATATAAGTAGAGGTAGTCTGGCCATGGTAGAGGAGTCGAGTGACTGTTCAGTAGCTGTTGAGTAGCAGTCGTGTAGCGGCTGAGTAGAGATCATCCGAAGGTGCTAGATAGCGGTAGCTTGAGACATAACAGTCTCCATATACATTTCATAGGTCTTAAATTCATATTCTTGTAATATAATTCTTCTGCGTAGTCGTTTCCGCTTGGCGTTTTCATTATAAAAGTTAGACATATTATTGAAAACTTATTCATTTAGAGATAAAGTGTTTTAAGGATTCATTTTAAACAAGACCCTTAGAATTTTTTGAGTTACTGATTAACGTACGAATACATTGAAGTTTTTCTACTGTTTGTATTGTTCATATTGAAAGCCATCTAGGTTAAATATAACAAGATAGTTGGTAAGTTTTGGATAAGCTTCAACAGTAATTGAGAAATCATTAAGAATTTTTTTAAATTATGGAAGATCAGGCATAATTAATATGAAGTACGAGGTTAAAGTTAAGTCCTAGTAAGAAATTATTCTCTTGATATAATGCACTTGAATTAAACTGGAATGTTATATAACGCGTTTAAATTATACAAAGCTACGATATTACTGATCGCAAGTGACTCTTTTCAACCCATACTAACGATTGTTATTTTGTTTCATCTTTCTAAATACAGTTATCATAGTATTTTAAGTATGAAGGTATTGCCAATGCCTTTGTTTTCTTAGATAAGTGGGTATATAAAAATAGGTTCAGCAATTGTAAAATTGTGATCTTTGCGCTAAGTGCTAGATATATATCTAGGATTTCATTAAACCATTATATTTGTATTATTCCAAAAGGGTAGTTGTGACCTATGCTTGATTTTGGAGATTGAAAACCCGAACATATGTTCAACTAATGGCTTATATATCAGTTTTAGAAAGATAATTATGTCTGATTGACAAGTGATTAGCATAACTGGAATGAAATGCTCTTCTTGTGTTACCAGCACTTCAAACTTATCATTTAAATCTGGTTGCGTGATAATCGTTTTAGAAAAGTATTAGTATAGTTTAAGATGTCGTGAATTGTCTTCCATGTAAATTTGTAAGTGAAATTTAAAGATGTTGTTGGTAGGTTTGTTTGTTGATTTCTTGAAGGTTTTTATTTGTTGTCTTTCATATAAAAATTTAAAGTTCTATTGTTTTTCGATATCTAATCCAACATAATTATTTTGGTAATAGATATTTTCTCATTTTTTTTTTATTGATTTATCAATCAATAAATATTAAAGCTGACTTCGAGGTGGGAATTTATATCGATAGCTACTAGACACATTAATTGTTGTTGTTTGTCCTCGGTCAGTTCTGGTATGCACAATCCTATTGTGATAGAAGTTTCGGCCGTGACACTCATTATTATAATTTTGTTGTTTCTGTAGTTGATATTTCTGGTAGGTCGAGAGATCTCGTAAAAGTTCTTTCGTTGGCTCGTCACCATTTATTCTGAGAAAATTATCTCCTCCGTAAATATTCTGAAGTTGTTCTTACAATTTGGCATTAAAGTCCAGATCAGCTCCCACTTCCATCGAATTTATGCTTCCAAAAATTTACTTAGAAAATCTCTGGAAATGTTTTCATTGCATATTGTTTTCAAGTCATTGCCTGGTTAATCTCAGTTGACCTCAGTTTTCCAACTCATATTTATTCCAGATGCCAATTCTTTCTTATGTGCATTTAATATCCTGGAAGCTTCCTCCTTTGAGCACTTAGTATAATGTTTAACTTAGTATAACTGGCGTGCCAGTATGTTATCACACCAGGCGATTTGGTGCAAATATTTCACAAGAGTTACGTTATTTGTATCTTTTAATTTTTACTTGTTTCGGTCATTTGACTGCGGCCATGCGGTGTCACCGCCTTGAAGGATTTTAACTGAACAAATCGACCTCAGGACATTTTTAAGCTTAGTACTTATATTATCGGTCTCTTTTTGCCGAACTGCTAAGTTACAGGGACATAAACACACTGACACCGGTTGTCAAGCGGGAGTGGAGGACAAACACAGGCATAAATACACGCACACATCGACATGTACACATATATAAATATACGACCAGCTTCTTTTCAGTTTCCATCCACCAAATCCACGCAGAAAGCTTGATCGGCCCGAGGCAATAGTGGAAGACACTTATCCAATGTGCCTTAAACGTTCACGTTATGTAAAGTAAGTAAATTGTTAGAATGGGGAAGCATTTACGTTCATGTATATCACTGGTTATTACTTATAACACATATATTTCATAATGTTATACGGTAGTTCAAGAACTACTACACTACTGTTTCTATTTTTTTTTAACCAATAAGAGTGACCGACTAGCTTATAAACTATCTTATTCTAGCTTCCATAAATAACAACTACACACATCTTTTTGTATTTTTTCCAACGCCTGGATAAGATTTGTCAGATAAAATATCCCTCGGAAATTGCTTATAGACGATTGATCGTGTATAAGTTCTCTGAACGATACCAGTCCTGCTTTCCCTGCTCCTTTTACAGCCACCATCATAAGAAATGTTAAACTATCCTACTCTACCTTCCATAAATAGCAACCGTACACATCTTTTTATATTTTCCCAACGCCTGGATAAGATTTGTCAGATAAAATTTCTCTCGGAAATTACTTATAGACGATTCATCGTGTATAAGTTCTCTGAACGATACCAGTCCTGCTTTCCCTGCTCCTTTTGCAGCCACCATCGTCAGAAATGTTAAATGCTGAGGCGGCAACTCATCTTCTCGTGTAATCTAGTAGCTAAGATATCAAGACTGTAAAAATGAACAGAATCGAATAGAGAAGATATACTTGCAGTGATAGGGTGCTCTTTTATATGCAGACTTGCTGCTATCATATCCGATGCAACGTGCATATTTCTAACAATGCATGTGCACAGCTTAGTTTCTTTTTACTTAGTAACCGTCAAATACGCTGGAAAGGAATACTTGGATTCTAAAAGTCCAGACTAAACTGTCATGTCCAATTATTACGCTGACTTCTCCCAGACATAGTCAAGATGGTGTGTTAGAAGGTGAACGTGATATGAAAGACAAATTCAGTAGAAAACGGTTGTCGTCTCGACTAAGCTGATTAAAGGCGGCACATGAGACACTGGACCCACTTTCACGAATGTTCTCCGATAGACGGAAGATAGTTAATGATGATACAACTACGTAAGTGATGGCTGGAGGAGTTTATTTCCATACTCATTCTTTCTCTTTCTTTATCTCTCTCTCTCTCTCTTTCTCTTTCTATTTCTCCTCAATTCACTCTTTCTCTCCCTCTTATTCTCTCCACCACAACTACGGTAATTTTCTCTCAATTTTTCTACACACTCTCTCAGTCTCTTTACCTCTATTTCTCTCACTCTCATATACACATAATTTCGCAGTCGTTCATTCACTCTCTCACTCCGCATTCTCTCTCCTTCTTGCGATAAAAGAAACAAAAGGAGATTATATAAAAGTATTCATATTTCATGTATGGTTTCTCTTATTGGGTTTTCTACTTTCACTTTAGTCATGTCTCCTTCTTTCACTAAGGATGTTTTAACATATCCGAATACATACAGTTGGAAAATAATTAAATCAAGCAAGAAGAGTTTGATGAAGGAAAAAAGCCGATCTTAAAGTGTAAATATGTGCATTTATCTGCAAAAGCATGTACTCTATATGTTTGCATGTATTTACGTTTGCATAGATACAAGCATCATTCTAAACATATATACGTGTGTGCATTGTACCTTTACATATAGATGTGCGTGTGTATGTGTATACGCATGTATGCATACATATAGACATATACATATATATACATATATATATGTATAAATGTACATATATATATATATATATATATATATATATATATATATATATATATATGTACATATATATACATATATATATATTTATGTATATGTATACATATCGTATATTTTCACTCATATATATAAATATATATACATATATATATACATTTATATATACATATATATACATATATATAGAAAATATATATACATATATATATACATATATACATATATATATATACACATATACATATATATACACATATATATATACATATATATACATAGATATACATATAGATATACATATATATACATATATATGTATACATATATATACATATACATATATATATACATATATATATATATATATATATATATATATATATATATATATATATATATATATATATATACATTTATATATATACATATATATACATAGCTATACGCATATGGAGATACGTTTGTATACAATATATTAAAAAATGACTACGAGTACATCAATAAATGTATTTACGTTTTGCATTAAGCTCGTGTATGTAAGTATACACTAACACAAATACATATAATATATAAGTTTGTATGTATGTACATGAGTGAAAATATACGATATGTATTTTACAAATGGCAATAATAATGTTTAGTGTAAATATATGAATATTGTTTGCGTAATTATGAGTGTACATATGCATGTGTCGGCGAGTGTGTACATATATGTGTGTGCGTGTGTGTTTGTGTGTTCGTGCGTGCGTGCGTACATGTGTGTGTGTGTATGTTTTTGTAAGGTTATACGTATAGCTTTTATATTTATGCATGGATATGTGTTTGCAGAAAGAGACTAAACAGAAATAAAATGGACACTGAATTTCGGACAAGTATGTGTGTGAGTGTGTGTGTATGTATGTATGTGAGTGTGTGTGTATGTGAGTATGTGTGTATATATGTTGTGTGTGTGTGTGTGTGTGTGTGTGTGTGTGTGTGTGTGTGTGTGTGTGTGTGTGTAAAGATATGTATATACATGATATATATTACACACATAAATACATATGCAAACATTTACATATATATACCTGTATATATATATGTGTGTGTGTATGTATATATGAATATATATATATGTGGGGTGGGGTGTACAGGGGAAATATACACATGCACACCAACTAAAATCCATGTGTACTAGAAGAAATATATGCTGAAGATGTATTCTGTGTGTATTAAAGTGTAATCCACAATGACATAAAAACCTACACATCACACGCACACACACACTTACACGCACTCACACTTATGTACTTCTGTATGTAATGTATGTATACATGTATATATGTGTGTGCGGTTACGCGTCTGTGTATGTGTGTGTGTGTGTGTGTGTATGTGTGTGTGTGTGTAAAGTAACTATATATGAACATACGAAAGCAATATATGCATCTGTACGCCTAATAATAGATATGTTCTCGAGTGTGTATGCGTGTGTGCATATATGTACATACACACACATGCACACACACACACACACACACACATACACACACACATATATATATATATACATAGAGAGAGAGAAAGTGAGAGAGAAAAAGAGATAGATAGATAGATAGATAGATAGATAGATAGATAGATAGATAGATAGATAGATAGATTCATTGATTGACAGACAGACAGACAGACAGTCAGATAGATAGATAGATAGATAGATAGATAGATAGATAGATAGATAGATAGATAGATAGACATCGCTGTGAAAGAAATAGTGAGCTATGAATATAGTTATTCGTCAAAATATATTAAGAAAATTAATTCTGAATCTCTACATTTACAGTTCCAAATATGTCTTGCTTTTGCAGTGTTTCGTAATACGCTGTGGTGGTTTAGCAAATTTCTGAATATGGGTGATTTGAATATATTTACAAGAACTGGTCGGCCGCGTAAAGGATATTCGATCGAATCTCCTGCGAGTCAACATAGGATCCCTCGTCGATATTGTCAACTTCTTTTGATTAAGGTATCTTTCGCTCGACGAATAACTAGCAGATTACCCTTCGTTTGGATAACAACTGCATTCGTGATTCTTCTAGCTATGAAATTTTGTCCTAAATTTTGTCTTTTCTTATATATATATGAATTTTGTCTACTCTAATATATTTATGAAATTTAATCAGCTCTAATATAATAACTACCTACATATAATATACTGACTACATATCCCTAATATATATATATACTTCGTGTATTTTCCACTGGCTGCAATAGCGTGGTAGAATATATATACTCTCAAAGCACCTGGTGTTAAAATACCTCGCAGTCATGCATGGGAACTCACCTTCAATCCCATTTGGGAGTGATGGACACCAGGTGCTTCGCCATTTTTGTGGCTTGTCAACATCACGTACCCCCTCCTTCCCCCCCCCCCCAGGTTTGAAGCCAAGTCGCCTAGCCAATCCACGACTTATATGCACATGGATTGGAAAACCATGGGCTGGCATGGTTGTAACAACACTTTAAGAGAAGAGTTTGAGTATAAAATATATCCTGGAAGGCAGGGATGGGTTGTAAAATAGGAGATGAGTATTTGCGTCAAACAGAGAAATAGGTTGTGGGGTTTGCATGAACATAAAAGTCGATGTGTGGGATCGAAGTTAGAGAGGTCTCGAATAGTTTTGAAGGTGAGTGAGAATTAGCGAGTGGATTTGGACTTATTTTTCCGTCTTAGGGAGAATAGATTAACTGTGCATAGAATGTGTATGGTGTGTGGACAAGCCACGAAAATCTTCACTCCGGAGGACTTGTCCGGATGTTTGTAACGGAGATGATTCCACTAAATGCGCCTAAGGGACAGAAGAGCAGGTGTTGTCAAACCGGACCGTGTGATGCTCTTACCGCGCCCTAAAGCGTATAAGTGCATATAAGTATACACACAAACACACACATACATACATACATACATACATACATACATACATACATACATACATATATATATATATATATATATATATATATATATATATATATATATATATATATATATATATATATATATATATATACATATATATATATAAAATTATAATACAAATTATAATAATTATTACCTTTGATGGTTTTTAGTCCCATGCTGACCACTTGATAAGATCAATATTTTAAATATCGATCTTATCCTTATTTATATAAATCATATATATATATATATAGGTAGATAGATAGATAGATAGATAGATAGATAGATAGATAGATATACATGCACACACACACACACACACACATACACACACACACACACACACACACACACACACACATATATATACATATATATATATATATATATATATATGATGTCTATTCTATTTATCTAGCTATCTATTTTCTATCAATCTCTCACTCTCTCCCTCCCTCCCTCCTTTTCACTCGCTTCTTTATACATATAATACCTATATATCCCTTCACTTTGTCCTTTATTTTACCGTCATTTTTATTCTGTTTCCTTTAGTTTACAGATATCTCATGTTCCTTTTCTGATAAAATAGATAATAGTAACGCAATGGGTTCATTAAAAAAAGAAAAAAAGCAGAAGTTTATATTCCGGTAATGTAAATATTTAATTTGAGCATAAGTTTCTTTAGTCACTTTTTTGTTTTGCTGTTGTCTCTAAGGTCGCTGATGTTGTTTTCGTTGTTCTTTAACCACAACACCCCATCTAGCCTAGCTATGATCAAGGGTATTCCGGCCATAACTATTCTGGCAGAGCGCTGAACTAGACATTTCATACGAGATTACTAAAATAGTTTGCGCTCTGTAACTGAAGCGGTTCAGTTATTTAATCCCCGTTCCTGTTAAGCGTAAGTCAACGAGATAACTATTATAATCCTATCAATAATAGTGGCGTTTTGATAGTTAAAACTGACAGTTGTGAGAGTAAAAGCGCCATGTTCTTAAATAGAATCCAGAAGGCACAGCCGTAGCCTTTTACCTTTCTGTGATACCTGTGTTGAATAAATGTATTTTACTATATACGTCGGATCGTCCCAAGTCTTGAGAGTGACGTTAGCCAGACAGAAACTGTGTAAAAGAAGGTTCCTGTAATTCAAAGGACCTGCTTCGAATTCAAAGTAATGGAAACACGAATTAAAATCTTATAAAATAATTGAACCTACACTGTTCTTCTTGTTACTTAATTTATTGACTATCGACGCAGATTTCTAGTAGTGCCAGGCCAGACAATATTGATGGATGCGAGCTGGCAGAATCTTTAGCACGCCGGGCAAAATGCTTAACGATATTTCGTCCGTCTTTACGTTCTGAGTTCAAATTCAGCCGAGGTCGACATCGCCTTTCTGAGCCAATAAAATAAGTACTAGTTGAACACTGGAGTCATTCTAATCGACTTATACCGACTCCTGAAATCGCTGGCCTTGTGCCAAAATTTGAAACTAATTTTGATGGGAAGAGTAGAATCATTACATATCGTCGCCAGTATTTGGCTGGTACTTTATATTATTGCTTCATCCAACCCTCGTAATGCAAAGTCCATCCCAGTAATAGTTGAATGCAGAGCGTAAATCGATATAACTAAATGCGTCAAGGCATTTTATCCTGCACTTTCACTCCACCAGCCTAGGAAATCAATATTAAAAAGAAGATAACCGTTGGAGTACGTTATTTTCTAATTAATACTGTAAACGTGTGATTTATTGCTGAAGTTTATTTTTAATTAAAGAAACATTCGGCAATTAAGCAGAAAGACGTATACAGGCGAGGGTAATTGATAAAAGGAAAGTTGTTTAATTTTCACATAAAATTTATTCAAACAACTTAAGTAATATTGATGTTTTCTCTCGATAACATAAGTAATAGCCTGGCTAATGCAGTGGGGTGTGTATTTATTCTATCAACACTACAATAATGATAATAATTATTTATATTTCTCATTGATGCTTGATGTAATTTATAATTTACTGTTAAATCGGCTATATAAATATGGAGTGTTAAAAATGAAACAAAAATATCTCTACTATGACGATGACACTTTTTTTATTATATTTAAGCGATATACGCGCTGTTTGAGACAGTCTCACATATATTATGCTACTGTTGCTTTAGGCGAATCTCTTATGCCAAAGCGTCGAGTAGTTCAAAATCTTGTCAAGTGAAAATTGACAAGATTTTGGCTGAAAAGAAATTGGCTAAAAAGAAATTGTGTGGAAAGCTATCTGATAGATTATGCATGTCTTTAGGTAGTAGGCTTTATTTATCTCTAGATTTAACACTATCGTCTGGCCATTTCCTGTCTTCAGCGAACTCTACTCAGTTGTGAGGATTTGCATCAGATCTAAAACAAGGCGATAGAGGCGCTGAGTCATACTACACTAAGCCCACTGAGACAGTGGGAAAAGCTCTAGATGAGTTTTCAGTCTGCTGGAAAGAGCAACCAAATCTCCCTACCCGCCATCAAACCTCACTGTCTTGCAAAAGAGAAGATACTAAGATAATACAATCACAGATACCCTAAATCTGAAAAGAACGATGCGATAGTCAAGGCTGGAATACCTTTGATTATGGAGATGCTTAAAGGGCTTAGGGCTAAACACAACAACAGAGGATATTTGTGTAGTGATATTTGTGTATTTCCTCTTTCCATTATCAACCTTAGGGTCGTACAAGTCATGGGCATTTTTTGTAGCTTTCTTATGTTCGCACGATCCATTTCTGTCCTTTCACCTACTTCATGTTTGCCACACAGACGTGAGTGGTTAACTTGAACTCTTGGTCTGTGATCACTTTTTCATTAAAATGATACTAGGTTTACAAATATACGTACGAGTGTGTGTGTGTGTGTGTGTGTGTGTGTGTGTGTGTGTGTGTGTGTGTGTGTGTGTGTGTGTGTGTGTGTGTGTGTGTGTGTGTGTGTTTGCATGAATCAACAGGTAAGATCCAAAGATGCTCAATACAAAAAGGATGTAGTGTTCAAATGATTTGAATTTACATTCCGAAATCTTTATCAAAGACTAAGTCCGTGGAGTAAAAATTGGCTCAAGGAGGAATCCGGGTGAGCTGATATGGAGATAGTGAGGCAAATGGAAATGCTTGGGCCTGATATATTAAATATACATACATACATATATATGTAACCATATATATAGAGAAAAACAAACTGAAAATATTCAGAAGATAAACACTCGTGTATATGCATGTAGATATTTATATATTTACAGAACAAATTTACATGGAGGACAAAAAATACACACGAGTGCTCATCTGAATATTTCAGTTTTTGTTTCTCTCTGTATCTCTCTCTCTCTCTCTCTCTCTCTCTCTCTCTCTCTCTCTATATATATATATATATATATATATATATATATATATATATATATATCAAGCCCAAGCTTGTTTATGTGCATCATACACACATACATACATACATACATATATATATTGTTGTTGGCACTCCGTCGTTTACAACGTCGAGGGTTCCAGTTGATCCGATCAACGGAACAACCTGCTCGTGAAATTAACGTGCAAGTGGCTGAGTACTCTACAGACACGTGTACCCTTAACGTAGTTCTCGGGGAGATTCAGCGTAACACAGTGTGACAAGGCTGACCCTTTGAATTACAGGCACAACAGAAACAGGAAGAAAGAGCGAGAGAAAGTTGTAGTGGAAGAGTACAGCAGGGTTCGCCACCATCCCCTGCCGGAGCCTCGTGGAGCTTTAGGTGTTTTTGCTCAATAAACACTCACAACGCCTGGTCTGAGAATCGAAACCGCGATCCTATGACCGCGAGTCCGCTGCCCTAACCACTGGGCCATTGCGCCTCCTCATATATATATATATATATATATATATATATATATATATATACGTATATATATATATATATATATATATATATATACGTATATATATATATATATATATATATATATATATATATATATATATATATATATATATATATATATATATATATATATATATATATATATATATATATATATATATATATATATATATATATATATATATATATATATATATATATATGCACTAACACACACACGCACACACACCGTCACTAATATATAAGAAAAACTAAATGGCAAGAAAACCAACGTTTGCGGATTTGCGGAGTTGCAGAGAACTCGTTGAAAAGGTTATATGCATGTAACGAAACACTGACAGAACAAAGAATTAAAGTTAATGAATAAATCAACAAAAGCTGTTTGTGTATGTTTTTTCTTTTCTTTTTTTTTTCTTGTTTTTTTTTCTTTGTTTTCTTTGTAGACTGGCTTCCAGAATACAGCAATATAAACATATTGTCTTTCTGAAGCAGACAACATAAAACACCTAAATGTATTAATTCACACACATTGCTATCATTCTATGAAAACTGTTTCCTATCACTGATAATACTTGTTGTCTATTATTGCAATAATATTTACTTTCGACAAAGCAGAAGAACAATTATTTTCATTTATTTTAATCAATTGTATTGAAAACGCATGACCATCGGAATTTTCCCTAGTATTTCAATATTTATTTTGTCAGCAGTTGAATTTCGAAAGATGAAATCGACACCATGAAGAAGATTTTTGTATCATACCATCTAACATACCAGAAAATGTTTCTTCCTTCACCGACGAAGGATACTGTCCAATGCTTTTGACTCTCCGCCTCCTCCTGAGAAAATAATCAAGTCATCTCTGTGATCTGTTACTGACCCAAAGATTTTTAGTGAAACTGAACAGACGGACATAGTAAAAGTCCTCAGTTTATTTGTTATTAAAAAATTACTAACCTTTGTATATACCGTGTCAAGCTTTTATATTTTTCTCTTTTACGGCTGGATTTACATGTGTGATGCATGTATCCGTGGAGTACTCATTCACTTACGCTACAATTCAATGAGTATTTTATATGTTTAACTAAGGCGATGGAATGGCAGATTTATTATAGCAACGGGCTGTGTTTCTTCCGGTTCATTACGTTCTCTTTTACTCTTTTATCTGTTTCAGTCATTTGACTGTGGCCATGCTGGAGCACCGCCTTTAGTCGAGCAAATCGACCCCAGGACTTATTCTTTGTAAGCCTAGTACTTATTCTATCGGTCACTTCTGCCGAACCGCTAAGTTATGGGTACGTAAACACACCAGCATCGGTTGTCAAGCGATGTTGGAGGCACAAACACAGACACACACACACATATATATATATATATATATATATATATATATATATATATATATATACGACGGGCTTCTTTCAGTTTCCATCTACCAAATCCACTGACAAGGCTTTGTTCGGTCCGAGGCTATAGTAGAAGACACTTGCCCAAGGTGCCACGCAGTGGGAATGAACCCGAAACCATGTGGTTGGTAAGTCAGCTACTTACCACACAGTCACTCATACGTAAAATAAAATAAAAATTATAAACTAACAAATACAGCCAAGAACTGGGTTTGATATAATCTATTGCTTCCCTCCACTAATTTCAATCTTTGTGTCTTATGTTACAAACAATTATTATTTAGGATTATGAAACTGGTAAGCAGAATCGTTAGCACGCCGGACAAAATGCTTAGTAGCATTTCGGCCGTCTTTATGTTTTGAGTTCAAATTTCGCTGATGTCCATTTTGCCTTTTATCCTTTCAGGGTTGATAAAACAAGAACCAGTTGAAAACTGGGGTCGATGTAATCGACTTAGCCAGTCCCTCGAAATTGTATCTCAACGCTCTGAGTTCAAATTTCTATGGACTCATACGCCATAGAAACCGGGAAACCGGGTCCATGAGCCTGGCTATGCTTTAAAAGGGCGCATAAATAAAAAAAAAAACTTATTCTATCTGTTTCTTTTGCCGAAGTGCTAAGTTACTGGAACGTAAACAAATCAACACCGGTTGTCAAGCAGTGATATGGGACAAACACAAAAATCCGAACATCTAAGTATATATATATATTCATTTAGAGAATTAACATTGCTTATATATATATATATATATATATATATATATATATATATATATATATATATATATATATATATATATATACATATATATATATATATATATATATATATATATATATACATATATATATATGTGCGTATGCGTGTATGACGGGCTTCTTTCAGTTTCCGTTTATCAAATCCATCCACAAGGTTTTAGTCAGCCCGGGGTATAATAGAAGATGTTTGCCAAAGGTACCACGCAGTGGGA
>NC_142928.1:166866961-166871961 GCF_046866305.1 Octopus bimaculoides
AGGCTAAGTCGATCACATCGGCCCCAATACTCAGCTGGTATTTATTTTAACGACCCCGAAAGAATGGAAAACAAAGTCAGCCCCGGCGCAATTTGAACTCAGAACACGAAGACGGACAAAATGCCGCTAGCACTTTTCCCGGTGTGCTAACAGCTCTGCCAGTTTGCCGCCAGATTTTGTACATAATAACATTGCGTATTTCCCGAATTTAAAGATAACAGGAGCACTCAGAGAGTGCAAACCGCCGCCAAAGCAACCAATGTCCTTTCAATGACTAGCCGGAGATAATTTTTAAAATGAGAATATCTGAAATAAACTCGACTGCTCTCACAAACGAGAATACGTAAAATGAACCCGACCGCTCTCAAAAATTAAGTAAAAATACCGGAAAAATAATCCAGAATCCTTGTCCGGTACCTGATCGATCCCAGCGGTAAGCATGGAATGTGAAGGTGAGTGTGCGGGCCATGTTTGTAATGCTGTGTATGTGTCGTCTGCAGTGGGAACAGGGACAGTTTTCTTTATGAAGGCTTTTTTAGTCTATCCACTGATATAGTGTTTTTACGACCATTAAGATCTATAGTGAAAAGTTTATCTGTGCGTGAAAGAAAACGGAAAGGACCCGCGTACGGTGCTGTTAACGGAGGTTTAACAACATAGTTGCGCACAAAAACGTGAGTCCAAGAAGTAAAGCTTCCTTCAAGGTAGAGCTAGACATGAAATTGTGAAGTAGGTAAGAGGTTTTAAACCAGAGCGATATTTTCAAAATTGATAAAACTAAAAATTGTCAAGGATAATTCTATTATTATTACTGAATATGCTAGTGTTATTTAATTTCTGAACGGTTTCGCTACCGTTTGTTTATGTAGTTTGATTTCTTTATCTATCAGTTTCTACTAAGATAGAGACGCGAGTAAAATTAATTATAGAGAAACAAAAACAAAACTTTGGAAACAGCAACGCAACCATAGCTTACGTGGAAACTATAAGCGCGCTTTCATAGGAGATAATCAGAGAAAGACTTGAAAGAATAGCAGATTGTAATACTTCATGTGAAGTAATGTAAATATAACAAATATTCCAGAATCTTTTTCCGGTACTGGATCGATCCCAAAATCTAACCCCTTCGTGCCAAACACGAAGCCAAACATCCCTGAAAGTTTCATCCGAATCCATCCAGCGGTTCTTGAGATATCTTGCCCACGGACAAACAAACAAACACAACTGAAGACAATAGCTCCGCCTTCGCTAAGGCGGAGGTAATAACACTATCCACGCTAAAAATTGGTAATATTGTAGCGTCTTAGCAGTTTATACATAGTTAAATTATCAGAAATGGCTGTGACGTTTGTAAAATTCGTTAACACGATGTTATATGGTATAATATTTATATTGATTAGGAAGATAGAATTGTCGCAAGAATGTCATTAACACATTTCTAAACATAGGCTTGCTAAATCAAAGCCAACTCGTAGCTAAAAAATAAAGAACATACTCAATCAATATATGTAATGTGATTTGTGTGTGTGTGTGTGTGTGTGTTCTAGGTGATTGGTTACGTATGTATGTTGTTGTTGGCACTCCGTCGAGGGTTCCAGTTGATCCAATCAACGGAACAACCTGCTCGTGAAATTAAGGTACAAGTAGCTGGGCACTCCACAGACACGTGTACCCTTAACGTAGTTCTTGGGAATATTCATCGTGACACAGTGTGACAAGGCTGACCCTTTGAATTACAGGCACAACAGAAACAGGAAGTAAGAGTGAGAGAAAGTTGTGGTGAAAATGTACAGCAGGGTTCGCCACCATCCCTGACGGAGCCTCGTGTAGCTTTTGGTGTTTTCGCTCAATAAACACTCACAACGCCCGGTCTGGGAATCGAAACCGCGATCCTATGACTGCGAGTCCGCTTCCCTAACCACTGGGCCATTGCGCCTCCACTCGTATGTATGTATGCATGTATGTATGTTATTTCTTTACTACCCACAAGGGGCTATACACTGAGGGGACAAACAAGGACAGACAAACGGATTATGTCGATTATACCGACCCCAGTGCGTAACTGGTACTTATTTAATCGACCCCGAAAGGATGAAAGGCAAAGTCGACCTCGGCGGAATTTGAACTCAGAACGTAGCGGCAGGCGAAATACCGCTAAGCATTTCACCCAGCGTGCTAACGTTTCTGCCAGCTCGCCGCCGTATGTATGTATGTATGTATGTATGTATGTATGTATGTATGTATGTATGTATGTACGTATGTATGCATACGTGCAGATTTGTATGTTTTGTTTTATGTATGTCTTCTCATGCATACACTTGCATATCCAGATATGCTCATATATACTTAAATGATACAGCTAGAAAGGTTCTGTTGAGCTGTTGTTTTCGTTCTGTTCTTCGGTTATGTTGTTGTTGTGTCCAGCCATGGTAAATTCAAGTTTCAGTCGAAAATCACGACGACCGTGAATAAAAGGCTCCGCCAGTTCATTCATCTGAAGATTAAACAGTTATTCAACGAGGCTGGTAGTTGTGGCTCCAAAGTTGGAGATAGTACCTATCGTATTTCCGAAAAATAGTCTCCCACTTCAAATACACAACTTGTTGCATGTATGTAAACATGTATGTATGTATGTATGTATGTATGTATGTATGTATGTATGAATGAATGCATGTATGTATTTATATATGTATATGTATATGGACAACATCACACCTGGATGGACGATATCAGGTTTTAATAGTAGATCATATTTGTTTCTACACTGAGCACCAGCTATAGCTGCTGAGTTTATATTCAAAAAACTATTATTGGAGAACATTCATTATAATTATTATATAGCTAAATACTCTTCAGCAACAGCCATCTGTGTGTGTGTAGGGGGGGTGAGAGAGAGAGAGAGAGAGAGAGAGAGAGAGAGAGAGAGAGCGTGTGTGTGTGTGTGCTTCTTCGGATGAAATACGATTAATTCCTGTTAGATTCTTCTGAATGTTCTGGGTATACGATGTACATTTCGTTCATCCAATCAAGTTGACAGGATCCGGGTACACGCAAGCATAAACATAAGTATAATTACAATAATAACCCTTATGCTGGACAACTGTAGCGAGTATATGAGGCTTTGAAAGTCCGCAACTTGGCAAAGGTCAATCAAAGACGCGCATAAACAATACCCCATCGCATACTGTCAACGTGACGAAGTGCAAACTTGAGGAAATTCAGGGGCTGGAAGTGCTACCTCATCATGACTACAGTCCCTACCGTGCACCGTCAGGTTACCACATTTTCCGAACCATGGCTCATTTCCTACGCGAACAGAAATCCAGCGATATGAATGACTTTGAAAACAAGCGCATGGAGATTTTCCCTCTGAATCAGTCAATTGCTATAAGCGTGGAGTTGAGATTCTGACGCAACGATGACAACAGACAGTAGAATATCATAGAACATATTTTGATGAATAAGTGCTTTCCTCATGTAATTTGTTTGAGCTGTTAATTAAAACTTGAAATACGAGAAAAACCTTTTGCCTCAACCTGGTACGTATATGCATGTATATATATATATATATATATATATATATATATATATATATATATATATGTCTGTATGTCTGCGAGTGTGTGTACGTGTGTAATATGCATGTATATGTACGTATATATGTACATATGTACGTATATATGTACGTATATATGTACATATATATGTACGTATATGTCTGCACACACACACATATATATATATATATATATATATATGTATATATGTACATGCATCTGTATGCATGCATGTATGTGTGTGTGGATAAAAGCGAGTGGCAGCTGCAAAGCAATTGTCAGTATTGTGGATCAGGAACATATAGTTAACTATCCCCTAGAATTCATTTATAACCTCAACTCTATCAAAGCAAATACTTCAACTGAAAAAGCTTTGTCCAGTAATACTACTGTGTAATTTATGTGTGCCTAAAACTGACTTACAGTAAAGCCTTTTATCCTACACAACATTGCTATTACTATTGTCTCTGGGTGAAGCAAAAAGAGATGATGCTATAATAACCAAAATTCTATCCATGCCAACAGAGTTGCGTTTTTGGTTTCGAGGTTTTCAGTTTCCAGAAACACCCAAGTCTTGCCATTTCAATCAGCAAATCCCAAAGGCAAATATTACGGCGTCCCGAGGAATACTACTGTGCTAATGGTGAATTGCATGTAGATTGCTTAAGTGTTGGAAACATTCCCTTAATCTCCTTCTTTACATCATTAATGATAAAACCATAGGTATTGAGTATCCCGAGGTGATAACATGGCAATCTTACGAATTGCCTAAACTATAATGGATGCTAATCTAAATTTATGTAAACAAGGGTTCGTCGCAACCGTATTATCATATCTGCAAGTATTGCAGTTCCAATATTTGTAATAGTGTGTTTCCTCTGGGCACTCTGGTTTCTGCACGTTATAGGAATAATTATATTATTCTAAGAGTGATTCACCTCCCGATAATCCAGTTTCTATTCACTGCTCAAAATATTACAAGAATTAAAATCGTTTAAGAATATGATACAATATATTAAATTCCAATGTAATATAACTTTTATTACGATGAAAGTAAACACAGTTTGCTTTAGAAGTGTTGAGATGTCTAGAAAGTTAAGGAAATAATTTTTTATTCTCAAACGTAGGATAATGCTAATGATATAACATGAACAGGATAAACTTCACCATAGTTTGCAGAAAAATGTGTCGGCAGCTGAGTTCTGTAATATGATTCAATTGCATATGTCATATATGCAATTAAACTGCTAATTGAAGGAAAAAATATTCTGCCTACATATATGTATTTGTGTGTATGTTTCTGTTTTGTGAAGAGATACAATAAGTGTATAAGCGAGCTGTGATAGATACTGTAAGAGGTTTTTTAGAATATCAATAAACAGTTCTGTTCGATAATTAGAATAACGTAGAGGGAGCCAATTAAAAAATAAACTTTGTAACGGT
>NC_142928.1:166874461-166889461 GCF_046866305.1 Octopus bimaculoides
ATATAGAAATTATCTAGTATTTTGATATGCATCTACTAACACGCCACTGCCGAACGAAAGTAATAGGAGAGAGAAAAGTTTAGTATAAACACATTTCTTAATTGCTATGAAACCCTAGAGTGGCTCCGGAGGAGAGGGATAGGTTTCCCAAAGTCGGATTTAATTTGTTTGCTCTGAGATCTCATCAAAACAGCGCACAGAAACGTTTTACTTCCAAACTAGGAGATTTTATCCTTGAGGTTTTGTTCTGTGTCATTTAGGGAAATAATCGGTCTGAAAAACACGTCTTAGGTTGTTGTTTTTCTCCATGCTTTCCTTGTTGTTTCAGTTGGTGTTTTGATTCATATTAACTTTGATCTGTGGTCAACTTCATTACAGCCGAGACCATTCCATCATTGTTTTTCAGATATATATATATATATATATATATACCACATTAGCCAATATACATTTTTTAAGAGAGAAATCTTATCTGAAGAACATTTGGGTTTTTATTTCTTACCGATCGAATGACTGCACAAAAGTTCTTTCGATACGTAACACCTACCTAGGTTATAAGTCTCACATGTCTATAGCAATCTTTCTGAATTACCACAGTGCCTTCGACATGTAACAACTCACCCACCAGATATCTAACCATATCTACCTGATAAGTAACACCTACTCTGAAATATATTATACCCAACGTTTTATGTATTATACCCCGATACTCGTACAGATTTCGGTGTATACTTATTTAGAAAGATTCTTAAGACGAACAAGGATTTAGCTGTCTCCAAAGACTACTTGGTATGACACTTGACATTGTTGGTTGAATAGTGTAAGCAGCAGTACAGTGATCATCATCGAAGAGAATATTAAATAGAATATTACATAGCATTGTTGATATTAAAAGAAATAGTGATAAACAAAATGTACTCCGTGATTGCGCATTTGAAAAATAACCTGAATGCCAGCAACAGTTCACAGAAGCTAGAAAAATAACACCGGATGCATTACACAGGTAGTCTTGCTGTGTGATAATGTTTGAAAGAAACCGTGTTAAACTCTATCTTACTCTACGAACAAAAGCATCTCTCTCTTATGACAAAGTAGTATTGTAGGTTGTTTGTAGGTAGGGCTAGCTAAAGTGGGTAATTGTTTAAAAGAACAAAGGACTTTGTATAAATATATATATATATATATATATATATATATATATATGTGTGTGTGTGTGTGTGTGTGTGTGTGTGTGTGTGTGTGTGTGTGTGTGTGTGTGTGTGTGTGTGGAGAATGGAGCAACAAATACAAGAAGAAGCAGTTCTGTTGGGCTAGTTAGCCGTTGTTTTATTGCGTGGAGGTTATGTAAATACTACTAAATACTCATTCTCTAAGTATAATTAAATATATAATACACTACACCTCCTAAGCTAAACTAAATATGCATAAAAGAACTTTCCCTCTAAGTATTATTAATTATAAGTAGATACGAATAAGACCAGAGTTAGCCCCCTTTTCACCTAAATTTAAGGTTGCTTCCCTGTACTAACACCGCCGGTGCTATAAATATACGACGGATCCCTCAATCATAAAATCACGTGGAGATGCATTTGATTAAAACCGGAATAATGAGCTTAAATAGCACCCATCCTACATCCCCTTACAGGAAGACCAACACAACTTCAACTAAAACGTAAGGCTTTCTTTATCTATCGCTATTATTACACCACCATATACATTAATATACCCACCAATCACTTCTACATCCCTCGCACCACGAACTCTTAACATACTCCTCAACATTCTGATGAGATCTGCCAAACCATTGGCTAGATTGAAACGTACGTAAATGACTATTACATAACATTCACAATGACTCACTACATAACCTCAACCTCCACAATGACTCATTACATAACCTCCACACAATAAAACTACGGCTAACTAGCCCAACAGAACTGCTTCTTCTTGTATTTGTTGCTCCATTCTCCACATAAATATAATTATAAACTACGGTTTAAACAATAAATTACCTGCCTCTGGATGCCCTCTACCAAAGACGGTACCCGTACAAGTGATCTCCAGGAGTGCCTCCGGATTTAAACATCCCCTGGTTGCTTGGATGCTTCAGACTACCCCTGAAGGATTGAGGCAACCCTATCATTTACCTATATATATATATATATATATATATATATATATATATATATATATATATATATATATATATAGAGAGAGAGAGAGAGAGAGAGAGAGAGAGAGAGAATATATATATGTATGTATTACGTATAATATATACATAATACGCATACCTATATACACATAGAGGTGTGACTATATGGTAGAAGCTTGCTTCCCAACCACATGGTTTCGGGTTCAGTCCCACTGTGTGGGACCTTGGGCAAGTGTCTTCTACTATAGCTTCGGGCCGACCAAAACCTTGTGAGTGGATTAGGGAGACGGAAACTGAAAAAAGCCCATCGTATATATATATATATATATATATATATATATATATATATATATATATATATATATATATATATATGTATGTATGTATATGTGTGTGTGTGTGTGTGTGTGTGTGTTTGTGTGTGTGTGTGTGTGTGTATACATTTGTGTGTTTGTGCTTATCCCCACATCATCGCTTGACAACCGATGCTGGTGTGTTTACGTTCCCTTAACTTAACGGTTTGGCAAAAAAGACCGATAGAATAAGTATTAGGCTTACAAAGAATAAGTCCTTAGATCGATTCGTTCGACTAAAGGTGGTACTCCAGCATGGCCGCAGTCAAAAAGTAAAAGAATAAAAGAATATACATATATATATGACGAAGGAAGAATTGCTAAATAAGGGGTACTGTATCCCCCTATTTTTGCGGGCAATTAACCTCTGGAAACGGCCGTTGGTACCCTATTTTAACAATTTCTAACTATCCTGACATTTAATTTCTCTCCTCTTATCTTTTATTTCACTTTCATCACTACTTCAGACCTTCTTCAATATATTTACGTATATATGAATATTTTAATATATTTATGTCAGCATCTAAAGTTTTTAAAATCTATTATCTTACAGATATATTTTTAATATATTTATTTCTTTATAGATTTTTTTTTAAATCTATGGATTTATCGATTTTTAATGTATCCTGTATATAGCTGTTCTTTAAATTCATCTGAAATCGAAGTCACGTTTATGGATTAAATTACCTAGTCTTACGGTTCTTCACATATATTTTTATCTTTTGTCTCAAGTTCCTCTTGAGCACTTCTAAGTGCAAACCGTAACTTTGCAAGAGATTTTCTGATTAAACATATTTAATCAGAAACAATCTCTCAAAGCAAGTACATATATATATATATGTATATGTGTGTGTGTGTGTGTGTGTGTGTGTGTGTGTGTGTGTGTGTGTGTGTGTGTGTGTGTGTGTGTGTGCGTGTGTGTGTGTATGCTCTGTATATTATGTATACTATGAATATTATTGGTAATAGATTCACCTGTAGCCTCGAAGTGAGACAAGACTGAACTAGTCAATAGAAACGTTTGTATGTAGATAGATAGATAGATAGATAGATAGATAGATAGATAGATAGATAGATAGATAGATAGATGCGTGCATGTATAAATGCATGCATAATACATACATACATACAAACATACATACAAGCATATATACAAGCAATAATACCCTGTTGTTGATTTTGAAATGCCAATGAAGGAGCCTTGAATCTAGGCTAGAAACCAGTTGTTTCTCTATTGGCAAGAAATCTGGAAATAATACTAAACAATGACATACATACATATGGGTTTCATATAAAAGACAGCTCTGCTGTAGAATACATTCTTATGAACACCAGGAATACTGGTGGAACTTACCCATCGAAATTTCTAAAGAGTGCACACATAATAGACTTAACACAATTATTTAGGATTAAAAGTCATGTACCATCATAGACGTAAAGCTCAAGCATGGCTGTGTGGTAAGAAGCTTGCTTCCCAACCACATGATTCTCGGTTCAGTCCACAGCGTGGCAGCTTGGACAAGTGTCTTTAACCTTATCCTCGGGTCAACTAAAGCCTCGAGAGTGGATTTGGTAGAAGGAAACAAACAGAAGCTCGTCGCATAAATCTACTTATACGCACACATACACACACACATACACACACACACACATATATATATATATGTATATATTTATGTGTGTGTGTGTCTTTGTGCCTTTGTGTCTGTGTTTGTCCTCCCCCCCCCTCCCCACCATCACTTGGAGACTGATGTCGGTGAGTTTACGTCTCGGTAACTTAGCGGTTCGGCAAACGAGCCAGAAAAGATTAGTACAAGGTTTACAAAGAATAGATCCTGGGATAAGTTTTTTTCGACTAAAAACCCTTGAAGGCGGTGCTCCAGCATGGCCGCAGTCAAATGACTGAAACAAGTAAAAGAGTTAGAGTTAGTTGTTCTGCAGTTAGGGACAACTCATATACACACATACACACATATACACACATATACACACATACATTACGTAACTAAATAAGTGGCCTTATCAATTTATATATGGATGGAAGGATTGAGGGATGGAAGTGTAGATGTATAGAGAAGGCTAAAGTCGTACATGTGTGTCCCCTCCCACCGTCGAATAGGGAGGGGGTGGCGGAGGAGAATAGAAGCGATTTCTTTAACATGTTTGTTTAGTTGAAAGGATGCTACTTTTCAGCTAAATAAATGTCAAGCTCTCAATGGCACTTGGCGAAACGACAGCCTGTGAAACATTCAAGACGATTTGAACGAAACAGCATCTGTGTGTTTAGTCGGTCTCGTTTTCATTGGTAACATTTTACATCCTTACCTACCGCTTGCATACCATGTTCCAGCCACACCCGTCGCAACCCAACACTCTTCTCTCAATCTTTATCTCTCTCTCTCTCTCTCTCTCTCTCTATCTCTCTCTCTCTATCTATCTATCTATTTATCTATTTATTTCTCTTTTTCTCTATCTATTTATTTCTCTTTCTCTTTCTTTCTCTTCCTATCTCTCTATCTCTCTCTCTCTATCTATCTATCTATCTATTTATTTATTTCTCTTTCTCTCTTTCTCTTCCTATCTCTCTCTCCTCTCTCTCTATCTATCTATCTATCTATCTATTTATTTCTCTCTCTTTCTCTCTCTTTCTCTCTCTCTCTCTCTCCCTGTATCTATCTATTTATCTACCTATTTCTCTCTCTTTATATATCTATCTATTTCTCTTTCTATCTCTCCTCCTGTCTCTCTTTATCTCTCTTTCTCCCTATTTATCTATCTGTCTATCTATTTCTCTTTCTCTCTCTCTATCTATTTATTTCTCTTTCTCTCTTGCTCTTCCTATCTCTCTCTCCTCTCTCTCCCTATCTATTTTTTCTCTCTCTCTCTCTTTCTCTCTCTCTCCCTATATCTATCTATTTATCTACCTATTTCTCTTATTATATCTATCTATTTCTCTTTCTCTCTCTTCTCCTCTCACTCTTTGTCTCTCTTTCTCCCTATTTATCTATCTGTCTATCTATTTGTCTTTCTCTCTCTCTATCTATTTATTTCTCTTTCTCTTTTGCTCTTTCTATCTCTCTCTCCTCTCTTTCTCTATCTATTTATTTTTCTCTCTCCTTCTCTCTCTCTCTCTCTCCCTGTATCTATCTATTTATCTACCTATTTCTCTCTCTCTTTATTTATATATCTATTTCTTTTTCTCCCTCTCCTCCTCTCTCTCTTTGTTTCTCTTTCTCCCTCAACCCTTTACTATTTGTCCTTTTCAACCCTCTTCCTTTTCACTCTCATTCATCTATTTCCTTACACCATACATCACCTTCTTCTTCATTCCTCCCTCTATGTCAGTTTCTCTCACATTCTTTCCCTTTCCCTCTCTCATCCTCTCCCTTTCTCTCACTCACATTTTCTCTCTTTCCATCTCTCTCATTCCCTCCTTTTTTCCCTCACTTTCATTCTCTTCATTTCCCTCACAATCATTCTTTCTCTTTCCCTTCACTTTTTATGTCTCTCTTTTTCACTATCACAATTCATTCAATATATTTCCCCTCAGTTCAGTAGTTTCCTTCTTTCGCTTCCGCAAGCTGTCCTACTCTTACTTTCTCTCTCTTTTTATCTCCCTCACACAATCCCTATTATTTTCTTTTTTCTTTTCACCTTACATCAGCAAATCCCTTTCACAATTCTCCACTTGTTCTGCTGTTTTTCATTTTCTTTGTTTTCCTTATTCAGTGGTGTTTCTCTCGTAAATGTTTCACCTTTCTATCCTGTCATTCTCATCTCCCTCTCACTGTCTCCTCTTCTTCCCCCCCTCTCTCTCTCTCTCTTTCTCCCTCTTCCTCTATTTCTAGGATTTCCGTCGGTCAAGACTAAGTATGCAATCTTCAAATATATGCATAGGTACAGGCCTGTGCAGAATGTTTTTCAAGAAAAGTGGCAGTTACACATGGATAAAAATCTCCTTTCTGCACGATACCACTGTTTATCCACGGGACAGGGCACCGATTTCGGTTGATATACCTTGACATTAACGTCATCTCAAGTGTAACAGTTAAAGATTAAAGAACGAGAGCAGATACTGCAAGACACCTTGCACAACCCCCGTAAAAGGTTCACCAATCCACCGCACTGGACTGCTACTTAAATATCGACCTCGAATGAATAAAAGAAATATCTAACTAGTGTCTTAAACTGACATCTTTTTTACCGTATACAACGTTTGCATGCGAATGCACAAACGCATGCGTACACAAGTGTAATGTTCGTTTTCATTGTGAACCTCTCTTGTGCTTCCGGGAATATAATTTATCTTATAACTTGTTCAGGTTGTGGACATAACTATATAGGACAGACAACTATGACACTAAAACAGAGAACCACAATACATAAGGAACAGATCCGGTTCCTGCAATACAGACAGATTCCTTTGAGTGAACACATAGAGAGATGTGCAGCTAATATTCAACCAAACTTCACATTTTTTCCCATCTACCAGTGCAAAAAAATAAAACAATTTCTGTACAAGAACGTTTAAATAAAGAAAATTTGTTCGTCGAAAAATGCAGAACACCTCTAAATATGAACGTGTAACCAACTTTGGTCTCAGTATATATTTTAATTCATGATCACATACCCATCATTCTACATATTCCATCTCACTACTTCAGCTTTTGAGTTTTCGTATATGTATTTATCCCCACCTCGAAAGAAGAGCAATTACCTCCCCTGTCCCCAATAATAACGATCACTGATTCCCTCCCCTTTTCTACTTGATATTTCTACTTGCTGAATCATTCATTCAAAAACTTCTTCACACACAACATGGACTAAAATCTCCTTAAATGAATACGAAATTACAATAATTTCAATGTCTTGATTAGCGAAAGCGAAACCGGTCGACAAATACAATACTCTTTCATTTATAAAATATATTGAAAAGGACATTAAAATTATGTAAACTGTGTGCATTTCCTTCCTTTATATATATATGAATACACAAATACATACATATGTATACATATATATGTATGTATATATGAAATATACAAGAATAAGGGCAGGGAATCGTCAATTAATAATAGAATTAATAATTAACAATTTTGCCAAGTAGTTCAGTATGAAAAAACCTTTATCGGTAAAACCATTTATCATCATAAATATACAGGGATTAGCATTGAGTTGCTTCTCCAACATACTGAAAATTTAGAAATAGCAGTCAAAGAACTACTGATTCTAAACTACAAATTTTTCTCTAAACGGATGGCGATATTTATGGCACACATAGAACAAAAAACCGGAGGGAAAAGTGTAAACAAAACAAGTCTTTAGTTAATTGGATACGAATCGTTTCATGGTTAAGCGAATGAAAATTTCACTATTCCAATCTTCAGTCCAAATATTCTGATAAATTTGAAAGTGTCTCTAAAAAAATTCACGGTAATTTTTGGCCATGCGACACCAAAAATCAACGATAAGAAAGGCACTTACGAATTCATCGGCCAGTGAGTTCAGGCATCTCACCCCAAAGAAATCTATTCCATGTGCGTCACAAATAGTCCCGTATGAAAAAAAGTCCCATGTGGAGGGATTACGGTTTAACCATCTAACTTAGGGATATCAAATATAAAATATACAAGAATAAGGGCAGGGAATCGTCAATTAATAATAGAATTAATAATTAACAATTTTGCCAAGTAATTCAGTATGAAAAAACCTTTATCGGTAAAACCATTTATCATCATAAATATACAGGGATTAGCATTGAGTTGCTTCTCCAACATACTGAAAATTTAGAAATAGCAGTCAAAGAACTACTGATTCTAAACTACAATTTTTTCTCTAAACGGATGGCGATATTTATGGCACACATAGAACAAAAAACCGGAGGGAAAAGTGTAAACAAAACAAGTCTTTAATTAATTGGATACGAATCGTTTCATGGTTAAGCGAATGGAGACACTTTCAAATTTATCAGAATATTTGGACTGAAGTTTGGAATAGTGAAATTTTCATTCGCTTAACCATGAAACGATTCGTATCCAATTAACTAAAGACTTGTTTTGTTTACACTTTTCCCTCCGGTTTTTTGTTCGATGTGTGCCATAAATATCGCCATCCGTTTAGAGAAAAATTTGTAGTTTAGAATCAGTAGTTCTTTGACTGCTATTTCTAAATTTTCAGTATGTTGGAGAAGCAACTCAATGCTAATCCCTGTATATTTATGATGATAAATGGTTTTACCGATAAAGGTTTTTTCATACTGAACTACTTGGCAAAATTGTTAATTATTAATTCTATTATTAATTGACGATTCCCTGCCCTTATTCTTGTATATTTTATATTTGATATCCCTAAGTTAGATGGTTAAACCGTAATCCCTCCACACGGGACTTTTTTTCATACGGGACTATTTGTGACGCACATAGAATAGATTTCTTTGGGGTGAGATGCCTGAACTCACTGGCCGATGAATTCGTAAGTGCCTTTCTTATCGTTGATTTTTGGTGTCGCATGGCCAAAAATTACCGTGAATTTATTTTAGAGACACTTTCAAATTTATCAGAATATTTGGACTGAAGATTGGAATAGTGAAATTTTCATTCGCTTAACCATGAAACGATTCGTATCCAATTAACTAAAGACTTGTTTTGTTTACACTTTTCCCTCCGGTTTTTTGTTCTATGTGTGCCATAAATATCGCCATCCGTTTAGAGAAAAATTTGTAGTTTAGAATCAGTAGTTCTTTGACTGCTATTTCTAAATTTTCAGTATGTTGGAGAAGCAACTCAATGCTAATCCCTGTATATTTATGATTTATGTATGTATATATGTATATATAAATGTTTTAAGTATTTTAAAAACCAAAACGATCCAGATTATAATAAATTAATTACACAGATCGAGGGTTAGTATTATTACCTCGTATTTCAATAGTTTATTTCCTTTCAATAAGAAATTTACGGAAGGAAAGGTTAGCAATCTATTTTCTCGGAAATTTCTTGCAGGAGTATACCTACATCTGAAATGCTGAAATACCAGGGTCCACGTAGAACTAACTGTCGACGTGTTTCATTAATCTTTTTATAACTTGCATCGTTTTGGCATTAAAATATATTTAAAACATTCATTGATACCAGACAAAGCTTCATGGAAACTTTACAATTCTAATATATATACATACATATATGAGTGTGTGTGTGTGTGTGTGTGTGTGTGTGTGTGTGTGTGTGTGTGTGTGTGTGTGTGTGTGTGTGCTTGTGTGTATGCATGTATGCACATAATGCATGCATGCAATTATATGCGATCTACAGTGCATAAGTATAGCATTTTGAAAGTAAGTCCAGATGCATATATTAAAATAAACACACATGCGTCACATATTCTTTCCTTGTACATGGATCCGTGTTTATAATATAGAAATATACATACAAATTATATACATTAGAGTTGTTACAATCCACTGACCTTCTGTACCAGTAGTTCTGCATCGTAGAATTACATACAAATTTAACAAAGCATTTTTAAACTTATTAAAATAGAAGAAAACTATTGCTTACCATGTTTTATTGACCATACTTGTGTTTAACAACATAATGAATAACACATTCCTGAAGCCTTTCAAACATTACTCTAGTTTTTTTGTTTGTTTTTTTCTATAAAGCCTTACGTTATGTTTTAAAAAACCTGCAGTGCACTGTTTCAGAACAACTGTTTAATGCAGTCTCGTGACTTGTTGTAATTTGCATACAAACCGCCCATAAATCACACCTTGCTGTCTTAAAAAAGGAGGAGCACATGGGATGATGTAGTACTAGATACACTATGGCTGAAAAAGTACGGGATGCCCATGACCTGAAAGCCTCTGATAATAGATCATTCAGTTTAATCAGAGCAGAATTGATTGATAACAAATGACATGCTTCATGTTAATAGAAAACCGAACAAGTTACATTTTCAAAAAAATTTATCTAAATACTTCAATTTCTAAATTGGGGTGTAGTTATATTTAACGAGCCTCAGCTTATTACTGGTACTTATTCGTAGCGAAATTGTTAAGCTGAAGATGAAACTGAACAACATATTAACTTCCTCAAAGTTAAGTAATCTACTAACCAGACTGCTCCAGTATAGTTGGTAAGTGTTCTCTAGAATATCTGTAAGTCTGTAAAGGTCGCCAATAACATCTGATGTCTGTTATTTGGCAGAGTCAGACGTGAAATACATTGGACAGCGGACAAGAAGAATAGTTACTTCACTGAGATTTTTTGGCTGCTAAGAAAATGGATATACACGAAGGCATTGATGGGCAAGCAAAATACGTGGGTTGGCTAGATTGATAAATGAGTAAAGTAGACAAATCCTTAACTTGAATAATTATATAACTGGCTGGCAGGCTCATTCGCTTGTTGTATTGTATGACTATATTGTTGTTCTAGCTGGATAGTGGATATGTAGATGAATGGTCGGTCGGTCGGTCGGTCGGTCGGTCGGTTGGTTGGTTGGTTGGTTGGTTGGTTGGTTGGTTGGTTGGTTAGCTAGGGTAATGGTTAGTTAGACGCGTGTTTGTATTGATGATTGGGTAGTTGAGTGTCTCGGTGGCTGCTCGGTTAGTCTGAAAGCTGTATGAATGGATATATGTATGACTGAACAGATAGAAATATGATGGAACGAATACGTAGTTGTTCCTATATTATTTCATGCATGGCTATACAAAGGAATAGCCGTTCTCAGACTACAATAAGCAGTTCTAAATACTGCCCTTAGCAATCAGATTGGCGCCGCAATTTATACCTTAACATTGCGAAATGAAATTATCCGAAAATATCTTTAATAATTAATCGATCATCAATTCCAAATTTGTGATTCTTTTCTCTTGCTTTTAATAAAAGTGTTCAACTAGAGTGGTTTGCCGTCTTTGAGCAACCAAGCATTGCTTCATATACCGTTAAGTATAATCACAGAGCCATAAAAGAATGATCAAAAAGAGGCTGGCTTGCTAGCTATTCCGAAATTTCAGAAGCTTCAAAGATCTGAAAAATCGATAAGGAATCTCTCGCTTCGTTTTCGAAAATGACTCCTTGATTAAAAACAATTTACTTCAAAAGTTGTAATCGGTTGATGGCGACCCGTCAGTGACAGTATCGGCAATCCATTGATGATATTCTACCGCATCTAATCGTATAGTAAATCAACATACAAATATGGCTGCTAATATAATGGTGCACACACGCAAACCGGGCGAGTGAATAATGTATTAGTAGCAAGTTCACATCTAAGTGAAAAAGAAGATTTAATATGTGAGAATCTAAATTCAACAAAATGTGGGAAATATATTTCTAGATCTTCGGAGAATATTGCATTCCGTTGAATAATCTGAAGTCAAATAATTGTCGGAGTATCGGTGTTGTTTGAACCGACATTATATATATGACTGATAAATTTTTTAATACATCTCGTAATTATGATTTTTTTAAAATGTTTCAAGCATTGTTAGAACTCTCATCGAAAACAGATGACTGTAACGATCCATCAAATATTTTCAACCTCATAAGGGAACCTCTACGTATCCATTCCACAAAGAAGAAATTGTATTGAAATCCCCCTTAAATTACACTATATTGTCTTAAAGAAAGACTAAACACACTGAGCCATATAAAAGCTCTTACAAAAAAGATGGTTTGATCATATGTATCCGCGATCAGATTTGCATTGAGTCTACAAAATAGAAATAACTCACGACTGTTCATATCTTACAGGGATATTAATCTAAAATTCTGCAGTGTCGTATCCAAAGTTTAAAACTCAGGTTCATGTCTCAGTTGTTTAATATTCTAGTTCTTGGAGCAAAGCTCAAGCCTAAACGACTCTATTCGAGTTCCCTGGAGCTTGTTTTATTTATTAATGTTGTTACTGTTATATAGTCCCTTGTCAGCCCTGACCCGCAGAAGTATGAAATTGTTTTTTATATTTAGGACTACATTACTCAGCATGTTTATCCTTAATGACCCAATATATAATATGACCCAGAGTGCATTCTTCTGGAAAAAAATAAATAAGATACTTTTGATCAAGCATTTCCTTGATCGACGACAAAGCACGAATTTAATTCAAACTGATGTGTTTATATCAGTAGGTTCAACACAGTTGGAAAATTATGGAATTGCAAATGAAACAATAAATTTATAATCTAGTAATGTAATGCAAGTTTTGTCAGCATGAAATAATCTGTACCTCCATGAAGTCACACTGAAAGCACTATAATAATAACTTATGTTCCTTTGTTTCGTTAAGATTTGCTACTCACTTACAAACTATACATACTATACTAGTTATTAAAGCTAATGCTTATATTGTCATAAGCTTCACTCAATTTCTAGTTGTTTACGCCCCGAATGGAACCCGCTTCATCCCAACTCCTCCACTTTTATAGAGGAGTTGATCCAGAAAATAGGGATATGACTTTTCTGTTCATGAAGACCTTTATGTGGCTGGGTTACACTTGAAACTTTTTTTAATAATTCACAATTTCAAACAAAAGTCTTCATAACGAAATTAATAACTGATATGGCCTTCTGCTAAAACATACTCGCAAGTATATTGTGTTTGTGTCGGGCGGTCAAAGATTTGCCGTGCATTCCAACCATCCAATATTGAACATGAAAGTTGTGAAAAACTCAGGTCTGCTATAGTTGCAAACATTAAGTCATGGCTTCCTCTGTGTACATGTGCATATAACACAGAACAGCTATGAATGAAGAGGGTGATACAGACTCCAACTCAACACTGGAAAGATAATATTCATTTGCAACAGCGTCTCTACTTAGTTAACATTACCGTTCAGCCTTTGTCTCCACTGGCTATGACTAATATAGCACAATCATTCAGACTCAGTGATGACGAATATGTAAAACAATGAATTAGTAGAAGAGTGAACAGTGTCACAGGATGTCTGTCATTGGCAGACACGGTTTACCAACCACGTCTTCATTGTTCACGATGACATCTATTGTAAAGTTTTTAGAACGTGGAAAGGTACAACAAAGCATAGTTTGCTTATTATACTCAGATAAAGGAATGAACTGTTATCTTGATTTTCGAAGATGATGTTGCATAAATTCAATAAGCAGTAAAACCATTAAGGAACCGCTTAAGTTGTTCTGTCGGTGTTCTTTCACTTTGAATGATTTCTTTCCAAAATCAATATGGTTGTGTTACTTCATACCAAGCAGTACAAAACTATTGCCGTAATTATGAATATGAAGCATCTTGTGCCGCAGACCTAGTACAAGACTTGCTCTGACAACTGGAATTTTTCTGCTGCGTTACAGTTGTACCTGCTGCTTATTTTCTGTGAAATAAATCTGAAGAGACATTGGATTTAAAAACATAGGGACAAAAGGGAACCAACCAAATGTTAAGCCTACACTTGAGCACTAGACGGTTCTGTCGTAATTCATTGTGCACAATGTCTGCAAAACCAGAAGCGATACACTCATACACTCTTCTCGCTACATTTTCTATAAATTTGCGTTGGCCTCTGAGCAGGTAACGCCATGACAAATTTCTTCATCACGGTCAATGCGACGATCACACGTTACACACATTCCTTCCAAGCACTGCTGTAAACAGTAAATGTGATCTAGAGCATTAAAACTTAGTGTACATGCAGAGCAAAGCGGTTTCATTCAGCAAACTTTAGTTTTATTGACATAGCAACAGTCCGGACTCTTATGGATCAGACTTCGTATGTATTTATTTGGGTGTGTTTCTGTGTATGAATGTGTAGTATGCACACATAGATAGATAGATAGATAGATAGATAGATAGATAGATAGATAGATAGATAGATTCATATATGTATGTATGTGGAGGAAAAAAGGTTAGCATATCTGAAACTAAAGGTTTCCTGTAATCGGCCCTGAGTTCAACGGCACTCAACACACTGTAGATATATTACATCATGCTATCATATTAATATCATATACAATATATCAAATACGGTATATATGTATATGTTATATATATATATATATATATATATATATATATATATATATATATATATAACACATATATATATATATATATATATATATATATATATATCACACAAATGTATTATTCATTACATTAGATTCTATGGTGTTATTTCATTATATTATTTGATTACATCACATGATTATATAATAATATAATAATATATTATTAATGCATGCTGCTTTCTGTTTGATGAATCTTTTTTTGTTTTGTTTTGTTTTTGTTTTTTTTTTGTTTTTCGGTATTCATCTATTCTATAACGCGGGTGGTGTTGGTTTAGGGAAATTAATATAATTTACGTGTAGTTCATATCCTTTATTCCGTGTCATGTATGTTTTATATATTGTTTATTTTCCTATTGATATCTAATTTAGTTACAAAATTATTTGTATATACAGGAGGTCTTCTGAGAAAAATCCTTAATATATATAAGTTGTAAAAACTGTATAATATTCAATCATA
>NC_142928.1:166891961-166901961 GCF_046866305.1 Octopus bimaculoides
TTACAAATAGAGCAGGTTGAATTGCTTCTTTTCAAGGCAGCGCTCCCAGTATCCAATGGTAGTAGTAAACACATTTGACCTCTCCTGACCTAAAGGGTGCAAAGAGTCCTTTGTTTCTATGGCTGACCTCCCCACCATCTGCCGAATTTATTTATAGACTTGTAGGATATGAGCTATTCACCAAACTGCTACCCAACTTTTCCCTCAAACAATGGTGGTGGTGGTGATGGTGATAATGATAAAAATGAAAACAATGATAATATGCTGCAGCTGCTAATACTAAATACTACTAACTCTACATTAACACTACAACTACTACTATTATGATAGCACAGGAATCTGAGGACCAATTACCATCCTTACCACTATCCCCACCCACGCTACTGTTGTTGTTGCTGCAAACCACTGCTGCTACTACACATAAAAACAATAATATCAGTGATGATAATAATAATAATAATAATGAAAGGAAACGGGTGGAGCCACATGGGCTGATTAATAATGATACATCTAGTGATGGTGTCAGAATAAAAACACTGGTAATTGCGCAACCTGATAATCGCTACCTCATATGATTGACAATGAAAAAACAAAATATTGTGAATAACGGTGGTAATGAAGTTGAAGCCAATGATGGTGACAGTGGTACACTCGGTAGGCTCAGAGATTCTGGTCCGGCTCCATCCTGTCGATATCCAGAAAGGGACCACCACATACGGCATAGATGGAACAAGCAAATTAATGATGTGGTCATGGAGTGTTACTACCTGAGCAGCCCGGTAGATGAAAATGGTACTCAAATTAGGGGTTACCGACAATGTATGATCATTGGAGAGAAAAGGGATTTTTCAACTCACGAACAGAAACTGTGATCAAGCTAGAGCGACAAGGAAAAATTGTTGGTTCACAGAAGTAGAGCTCGAAGCTATCAAAAGACGGGTCATGGAAAATAGCAGCAGAGATAACAATGAAAATACAGTTCTTACTAATAAGTGTAATCCCATAGCACAGGAAAGGAGCAGTGGTAATTTACTTAATGAGAGACATATAGATGATCTAGAAGAAGACAATAAAACTAATGGTGACATGACAGATGAACAAAAGGCAATCTACGACAGAATAAAGGTAAGATTACAGGAGAACGATAGCGACATTATTTGCAACCTTAAAAAGGTTGTTCGATGAAAATTGAACCAAGAAACAAAAAATGACAATGAAATTCTGAAATACATCAGAACAAACATCACAGAAACAAATCATTTGATCGAGGCAGCAAGTATTGGTGTAGCAGAAAATGTGGGTGTTGATGTCAAGAAAAAAAAACATAATGAAAGTGACAAAAGAAAAGATCCAAGGTGGAAAAGAAGAATCCAGGCAGAGTTAGACATGCTCTCGAAGGAAATGTCTGTGTTAGACCGAAAAGAGAAAGGGGAACTTAAAAGCGAACAAAAATACAGGGTGCTGAAAAGGAAGTATAATATTGAAGGAAATAGCCTGAAAGTAGTAATGGAGGAATTGAAACAGTACCTCGTTGCAAAGAAAGCAAAGATGGTAAGGTACGACCAAAGAATGAAGGGTTACCACTAGAATAGGTTATTCGGAGTAAATCAGAAGAGATTCTATAAAGAAATAAATGGAGAGTGTACAGATGAAAAGTTGATACCAGATAACAATGAAAGTTAAAGATTTTGGAGTGACATCTGGAGCAAAGACAAGGAACACAAGAAGGATGCTGAATGCTTGCAAGAACTGAAACAAACAGTAGTCTGTCCAAAACAGGCAGAACTAGTCATTTCAGTTAGGAAAGTGAAGGAAATCAGCAAAAAAATGAGCAACTGGAAGACTCCGGAACCAGATGGAGTTCAAGGCTACTGGATCAAAAGATTTGGGGAATGTCATGCACGAATAGCTGCGCAACTCATCACCTTGTTACATGCCGACCAAGGAACACCAGAGCGGTTGACATTGGGTACGACACTGCTGTGCCTGAAATAAATCGAAAAAGGCAATACGGTAGACAATTGCAGGTTGATATCCTGTTTGCCACTTATGTAGAAGTTATTGACTGGAATATTTGCAGTCAATGTACGAATATCTGGAAAAAAATGGAGTCCTGCCACATGAGCAGAAGGGTTGCAAGCGTAAGTGTAGAGGTACCAAGGATCAACTCCTGATAGACAAAACTGTACTTAGAGACTGCAAGAGGAGGAAAAGTAAGTTAGCCATGTCATTGATCGACTATCGTAAGGCGTCCGATATGATCCCACATTCTTGGATTTTGGAGTGTATGAACCAATTTGGTATTGCATCGAATGTTGAGCGATTGCTTGGAAAAACTATGGCGAATTGGGGGACGGACCTGACAGCATACGGAAGAAGTTTAGGGACAGTAGAAATTAGGAGGGCATCTTCCAAGGGGATTGCCTGTCCACACTGATCTTTGTACTGTGCTTGATACCACTAACACTGATTCTGAAGAAGCCAAAAGCTGGGTGTGTATTCAAAAGCCGCCAACAGAATGTCAACTATTTGTTATTCATGGATGACCACAAGAAGCCCAAGTCAGTTCCTTCGTTGATACGATGTATATCTTCAGTGCTGATATCAGAATGGACTGAGAAAGTGTGGCGTGTTAGTCTTGAAGAGAGGAAAAATCAAATGTATGGACGGGCTAACGATACTGTCGGGGGAGGTTATGAAGCAGATAGAAGAGACGGGCTACAAGCACTTGGGAATTTTGGAAATGGATAAATTGATGGAGAAAGAAATGACAGAAAAATTTAAGGTGGAGTACTTGCGCAGACTGAGACTGATTCTTAAGTCGAAATTAAATGGACGGAATAAGATCGAAGTTATCAACACCTGGGTGGTTTCACTCTTTAGATATTTCTTCTGGGTTAGTGGCATACATTTATCCATTTCCGATACTTATAGTCCGTCTCTTCTATCTGCTTCATAACCTCCCCCGATGGTATCGCTATCCCGTCCATACATTTGATTTTGCTTCTCTTCATGACTAACACACCACACATCTTGGTGTCGGGCGCCTTTTCTCAATAATGCCCTTTTACAGTACCAAGCACTGACTCTCATGGCTGCTGATGTTAACTGATTGGAAGTCATATCATGTACGTTATTTTGTCTTGGTATAAAAGATGGGCTACAGCAAACATTCTGCTCAATACTACAGATTTACTTGTCAGTTGTTTGACCTTATCCAGTTGAGCATGTCCCTTAGTGGCTGACGATATGGTGTTTGCATTTCTTAGCTTTTATCCAGTTAATCCTTAATACTTGATCTTATGCAAACTTTCTGTCTCCCTCTTCAGCTTTCTTTTCTGCAGCCATAACCATGTCTCACTACTACTATTTGCTGAAACATCTTGTGTTTCCTAACCAGTTTATTTTCCAGGATTCTAATCTACTCAGATCTTGTCTTAAAGTCTTCATTTTCCCACATTTTTTAAATATTTTTTAATCTTTCACTGTGAGATATCTAATCTTCTGGTGCCTACTACCCCTCCTGCATTGTTCAATATGCTAGTGTCTTTTATATGGCAGAATCGTTAGCACGCCAGGCGAAATGCTTAGCGGTATTTCGTCTGTCTACGTTCTGAGTTCAAATTCCGCCGAGGTCGACTTTGCCTTTTATCGTTTCGGGGTCGATAAATTAAGTACCAGTTGTTACTAGGGGTCGATCTGGCTCCCTCTCCCAAAATTTGAGGCCTCGTGCCTACAGTAGAAAGAATTATTATTATTATTATTATTATTATTATTAACTTTTTCAATATTGAGGCAGCGAGGAGACAGAGTCATTTCCGCGTTTGGCAAAATGTTTAGCGATATTTCGTTCGATTTACATTCTGAGTTCAAATTCTTCCATCATTTGCTTTACTTTTGACCTTTTCGGGTCGATGAATTAAGTACCAATTACGCACTACGCCCTTTTCCCAAAAATTTCAGGTTTGCTGCCTATACTAAAAAGAAATTATTGTTTTTATATTGTTGTTATCACCTTATTTTTACCATTTCAGAACAGATATAATGATTTACAGTCTTTTAATGAGCAGAATTCTGTCAAACTTTCTTTATATAAGTATTTTTGATTAATCATCGCATCGTACTTCTATTAATTCTTCTTGAATTTCTTCTCCGGCTGAATCATCATCATAATTAATTGGTTACATAATCTTGACTTTTACTTCAAACGAAGATAAATCAGAGAATCTTTTGTTCATGTCAGTTTTTACCAAAAGCACGTATCCAGAATATGTCTAAAGATCCATTTTGTTAAATGAAGAGCGAATTTCTGCCAGATCAGGCATGCTGTGAAATATTTTTTTAAGTAAATATTCTTGAAAATTTTCCAATTTTTCAGTAAATGCTTTCAATACTATTTTACAATCAATCAATGTATTAAATTTTCATTGATGCTACACTTCATTAAGCTTTCGAAATATCTATGCTGACTTCCTCCATTTCTCTCTCTCACTTTTGTTCTCTCTCTTTCTACGCGCACACACACACACACACACACACACACACACACACACACACACACATTTGAGTGTGTGTGTGTGTGTGTATCTTTTTTCTTGTATTTTCTTGTATTTCTAGCTTATCTCCGCCTCCTTTACTTTGTAGAAACTTAACTAAAGTATACAAAAAGTATTTAAATGTTCTCAAACTATTTTCTTTTGAGATCCATCTGACATCTGTATGTAGAAAAAATGTTTTACATACCGTTCATTATGATGAATTCTCTGAATAAGCGGTAGTATTTACCCTGTGATTTGACTTTATTGATAGATTTACTAGTGATTTACTAAGTGAATAACATAGAATTGGACAACTGTCTTTTAGTACAATATCGTGTCCCTGACTAATTCAATGCATTTCAATGATTCCAAGATATATCTTATGTGGGTGACGAGGCCTTTATTCATTCTTATTTCCTATGTAGCACCATCAATTGCAACCGATATCAAATTTTCTGAAGCATCTGTTTTTCCATCAACTCAGATGATTAAAGAATTAAAATAAAATCACCGTTAGTGTTAGCATCTAAATATTTAACAAATGACATAACTTATTTCAATTTACAGTCACCCTTACATTAAGGTACATAGTCCATGAGAATGGCTTTGTTGTCGACAACTGTATAATCATCAGTATGATGTTAGAAATTAATATTTTTTCTCACATTTTCAACTATAGTATTTTTAGTTCCATGTGAGCATAAACCACTTTAAACTGAGACCTTGCCACTTCAAACTGAGGTCTAATGCTTTAAAACATTTTATCACTTCAAAGTGAGAATAAGTATTTGAAATCGAAAATAACAATAATAATAATCATTATTATTATTATTATTATTATTATTATTATTATTATTATTATTATTATTATTATTATTATTATTATTATTATTTATTTATTAAATAGAAATAATAAAATGAAAACTACTCCTGAGTCGTTTTTTTTTTCTTGTGACCACCAAACTCATGTCCAGATTTAACATTCACGAGGTGGTTGTTGAAATGTTATATGTTGCCTGTTATGAACAGGTACACCTCTCATCAACATTTGCATTGCATCTACCAAGTGACTACTACTGCTGTTGCTGTTGCGGCTACTGCTGCTGTTTCTGCTGCTACTGCTACTACTGCTACGACTACTGCTTCTGTAGTTACTGAAACTACTACCAGTCCCACCTCCTTTTACAGTTTGTATCACCCTTTCTCCCTGTTGTATCTGTCTTGTGGTCAAGAACTGTTCGTATTCTATGAAGTCATTAAATTCTGATTCTGTTAGACTGTACAATTTTATAAGTACCCCCAAGAAGAAAGGAAGGGAGAGTACATACCACACAATCATGAAAATACAACCATCAACCAAAAACTAAATGAATTTACCTCTAATGAGCACCAGTTGATAACAACTAGAATAGTTGACCTCTATAGATGTCAGGAAAAAACTTATATTTGAAACCCTAAGGCCTCTCTTTCTCTCTGTATATACATACTACACCACTTAAACTTAGTGGATATTTAAGCAATACGCTCGTAGATAGTCGATAGGTTAGATGTGGAACTGATGAAAGTACAACTTTTGAAATATGTATATATACCCATTACCATTTTTCCCATTTTTGATCTTATTGTTTACATAGACGTGTTCCTATACTAACTGTCGTAACTTTCGGTGCTAGCTTTAAATTCAAATTAAAATTTATAGCGATAAACTTAAAAGTAAAAGTATCACACAGCTAGCACAAAAGTAAGACACAGTATCGACTTCAAACCATCAATTTACTTGGTAGTATATTGTGGTTGAAAAACGAAATACTGTATCCTGCTAGCAATTAATAATATAAGAAAGTTATTGCTTATATAATATCTCTGTTACTTCAGGAGAGTTTTCTTTCACTCTCGCCCCCAGCGGTGTAAGCGAAATCGCCTCCGCTAAGAAATCCTGCTTTATAGAGTTAGCTGTCACTGTCGTATATTTTATAATAACAATAATCAGATCGTAGAAAGCGATGGGTTATTTTTATGAAACAGAGTGTATCAGTTATTTTGAATATCAATGAACTAGTCATATTTAACAGCTTTTTACAATATTTCTACAGAATTATCCTCAACACCTGGATTTTGTTTCATCCAGTTATTTGACAGGATCCTTTTGTGTTAGTCTATTGTGATGGGTTGTATGTTTGAGGTATTAAGTTTAACTAGAGAGAAATACGATAATTTAGTACTGAATGTTAAGGAAGAATTATTTGGAAAAGTAGTATACGTTATGTTATTCACAGTATTTATCCAATCACGCTGACAATAATATCATTTATAAGTATAGTTCATAGTTATATATGTTTTAGTGTGGAACACATGAAGTTGTCTTTT
The DNA here is from genome assembly GCF_046866305.1 of Octopus bimaculoides. Taxonomy (NCBI): domain Eukaryota; kingdom Metazoa; phylum Mollusca; class Cephalopoda; order Octopoda; family Octopodidae; genus Octopus; species Octopus bimaculoides. The sequence goes on from NC_142928.1 coordinate 166,898,867, forward strand.
GCGAGTAAGAAAACAGTTGAAGAATTTCAAGATTACGTGAACATGCATCGGAGCTTCTTTATATCTCATTCAACTAAACTCAATTATCGTATAGGTTATTAAAGGTTAATGCGCCGGGTATTATTTACTGCTATCATATTTGGTAGGGGATCAACCAGTGTTTTGTTAAGAATGGAGATTCGCGTTATGGTAGTAGTATTTTTATGGTTGTGTGGTAAGACGGTTGCTTCACAACCACATCGTTCCAGGTTCAGTCCCACTGAGTGGCTCCTTGGACAAGCGTCCTCCACTAAAGCGTGGGGCCGACCAATACCTTGTGAGTGGATTTGGTAGACGGAAGCAGGAAGAAGCCCGTCGTATATATATATATATATATATATATATATATATATATATCAATGAAAAATATTTCAATACAAATGTGTTAATACAAATGTATCAATTTCCAGCAAATGTATCAATTTCCAGTGTTGTACCACTCTTATGAATATATATATATATATATATATATATATATATATATATATATATATATATATATATATATATATATATATATATATATATATTTGTGTGTGTGTTTATGTGTCTGTTTATCCCCACTGCCGCTTGACAACCAGTGCTGGTGTGTTTACGTCCCCGTAAGAAGTTCGGCAAAAGGCACCGATAGAATAAATACCAAGCTTTAAGAAAATAAATACTGGGGGGTCGATTCATTTGTTTAAAAGTTCTTCAAGGCGGTGCTCTACCATGGCCGCAGTCTAATAACTGAAACAAGTAAAAGTTAGAAGATAAAAGATTTTTACAATCAAATGCTTTTAAATCTAAAATTTAAGCATAAAAATCAAGACTTTCTGTCACTGACCTTTCTATCTTTTAATAGCGCCTGATCCCTTCTTTCTCTCGATCCTTGTCTTTCTCTCTTTTTCTCACCGCCATTTGTTTTCTCTTCCTCTTCCGGTCTTTCTTTTATCTGCTCTCTTTTACATTTACTCTTTTCTCTTACTTTCCCGAAGTCACAGGTTCCTTAATGTTTGTCTTTCCTTATCTTTTCCTTTTGCTTTAATGTAACGAATATTACTTTTCTCGCGCTAACATTAGATGAGTATTACTTCAATTTTCGCTATAGATAATTATATAAGTATATACATGCATGTGTGTGCGGGTTTGTATCAATGTATGTATCTATGTTGGTATGTTTGTATACATACATATATATATACACCTTTATATATATATGTGTGTGTATGTGTGTATAAATTAGTATATATTTATATGTATGTATACATACATACCTACATACAGATATGTATATGTACGTATATGTGTATGCATATATGTGGATGTGTGTGTGTGCGTGTGTGTGTGTGTGTGTGTGTGTGAAATAGTTTTCCCCTGTTGCTAATATATTCTTAAGATAACGATTAAAGGGTGTATCGAGTTTAGGTTTTATTGTTGAATAAATGAACGCATTATTGTAATACTGAAATATACCTGATACAAATAAACATGATTTTCTCAAGATGAAAGCTAATGAGAAAATAAAATGATAAAATGATTGTACGAATATATGTGCTTCGCTAATAAGTTTAGAGGAAAAAGTGGGAAGTTGAGTAGGGAAGATACAGCAATTAGAAGGCGTACAATTAAAGTTGAATTCGCAATTTAAAATAAAGCATTTACATATAAGTCAGATAACTACGTTCGTGTGTTTTAATAAGGATTGTACGAAAAAATTATCTAATTAAATGTTGATGTGTGGTTCTATACAATTCGATAGGTACTGAAAAAGAAGACAGAGAAACGTTTAATTATTATTTTGAAGGTGAAATAATGAGTTTTCAAAAGGAATCAGAAATATGACACGGGAAATAGCATTAAAGCTATGAAAAAGATCTCAGAAGCTGAAGCGAAGTAAGTTAACTAGATTAAATTAAATTAAGTTTAATTAATTAAATAAATAAGTGGAACTTAAATACAATACTAATGCGGTATTAAAAGGAACAATTAACAGAATAAATAAAACAATATTAAAACCTTTAGATGTAAAAGAGAATTATGCTATATAGATTAATTTAGATTAAGTCAAATAAATTAAATAAACGAAAAATGCTTACTATATTAAAATAAGAGTAAGAATAGAGATAGCGAAGATTTAGAAAATTTAAGAGATTAAAGTATAGAAGGAGGAAATTTTGATGTAAAGCATCACGTAATAAATTAAGCTGTATGTGAATGGGTTTTAACACAGATCTAGATAAGTGCAAGTGAAATAAAATATAGATATCGACTAGTTAGTTGAATAGATATTTAACCAATTGACTAATAATGAAGAAGTGGAATTGGACCTCTGTGTGTTATTATAATTAGCGTAGTATCTCTCCCAAAACACCACAAAATTACTTTCAATACTCGAATTCACATCAAATCTCTTACAAACCAAATTCAAAAACAAAATATAAATATCTATAAGAATGAAAGTATGAAACAAATAATTGCATTCAGGCTAATTTCAGTTTTTTAAATATGTAATCTAAAAGTAGGAGAATCAAACTTTATACGGTGAAAATATACGACTGAAGGAAAATGTACAAAAATGTTAAATAAGTGTATTTTTATTAAACTGTTACAAAAGTTATATTATAGCTCGTGTAAAAATATTTAAAATAAGAGTAACAATTTTAGGATCGGAAAAGGATCCAATACCAAAATATGAAAGTTTAGAAGACAGTGCATGATAAGTATAAGTATGTATCCGGTTACCTATATGTTAATATTCTGGGTTTGCAGGTATTTGGAAACATATGACTACAAAATGAAATCTTTTCATTATACAAAGGATGTATCATTTAGGAAGTCGATAGATAAACTCTCCATAACGCTTACATTGTACGATCAGTCCTTCCCGATATTTCTACTTAGTTTTAGCGAGGTGCCAATATCTCTAATTGGTTCTTAATGTGTTGTTATTATTCTTTCCCTTTAACTCTTAAAAACAATTTCGGTAACGAAGTTTACTTTTTCTTTTTTTTTTTTTTCTTTTTAGGATTTCTGAATGCATGAATGTGATTATTAGAAAGAATTTTAAAACGATC
>NC_142928.1:166906961-166966961 GCF_046866305.1 Octopus bimaculoides
GCGAAGTTAAGCTGATATAATACACCAGCAACGACAATCAAGCGGTGATGGGGGACAAACACAAACACAAAGACACCCCCACACACACACACACGCACACGCACGCACACACACACACACACACACACACACACACACACACACATACGTACAAGTATGTATAAAATAAATGAGCCCTTTTAAAGCCTAGCCAGGTTCATGGGCCCGGTTTCCCGGTTTCAATGGCGTATGTGTTCCCCAACTGGACGGGACGCCAGTCCATCGCAGCGATACTCATTTTTGCCATCTGAGTGGACTGGAGCAACGTGAAATGAAGTGTTTTGTTCAAGAGCACAACGCGTTGCCCGGCCCAGGAATCGAAACCACAATCTTACGATCATGATGCTAACACCCTAACCACTAAGCCACGCGCCTCCACACAAGTATGTATACGACAGGCTTATTTCAGAGTCCGACTACTAAATTCGCTTAGCTTATAGCAGAAGATACTCACCGAAGGTACCAAGCAGTGGACTAAACCCGGAACCATGTGGTTGGGAGGGAAGCTTATTTCCACATAGCCACGCCTGCACCTGCGTATAAATTGTACACTTTAAATATGTATAAATTAGCATACTTCTAGATTGTGCATTTTATTTCCAGTGGTCGGCGTTTTGTATCCATAAGTCTTTACTCTCCTATTATACATTTCATTGCTTTGTAATTTTTAAATTATATCTCTAATATATCTCTAATTTGCCAATAGTTTTCATTTTGTCTTTCATTTTATGAATATCTGCGATTTTCATTTATATATTTCTAGTTTTCTATGCTTTACTGCCCATTAATTCTATAAATTTTATATCCACTTTAATACAATTTTTGCCATTTAAATTTGCGTGGTATATTCTTATAGTGTCGTATTTCTGTAAGCATATTCTACATTAACAACTGCTGTCGGTTTGCATAAAGTATGAGTTATTAGTATATATATATATATATATATGGGAGAATATACAAATAATAACAACAGACGAGGACAGGTGGTGTAAATAACAAAAGTATATACTAGTATGACGCTCGAGAATACGGAAAGTCTTTGACGTTTCGAGCTACGCTCTTCAACAGAAAGAATACGGAGACAAGGAGAAAAACACGGAGAAAAAAGCGTGTGCGCGCGCGTATGCATGAATACGAGGAGGTGGTGAAAAGTTCCTGGCTTTAAGGGTATCGTGAAAGGTCTGGGTGGAGTCCCAACCTTCCGTGTTCTTCTACTAGGCTGAGAAACCTGAAGGAGCGCTGCAATAAGTGTGTGAATCTGAGAAGGGAATATATTGAATAGAAACATAATTAACTGATACTCCTGTATTTTCTTTTACTCAAAACTTTGAACTTTCCAGCCACTCCTCGTATATATACATATGTATGTATGTATGTATGTATGTATGTAATGTTAAATTGTGTGTGTGGTTTTAAGTCTGCGTTTGACCCCTAACACCGATTGACGACCGGTTCGGAGAAAAAGACCCATAAAATAACAATGAAACTTAAAAAATAATAAGTACAGGGCTGGATGTATCCGATTAAAAACTTCTTCCAGATGGTACCCCTGCATGGCTGCGGTCAATTATTACTCAGTGCAACAGCATTTCAGGTCGGCTGAATGAAAGTTGACCTGGAGTGAAGTTCAACTCAGAAACTTAAGAGACAACTTAAGAGACTTTACATTATAATTCCCTTTTTTTTTTAACCTGTCTATTTAATCCTTGCAATCTCTCTCTCTCTCTCGCTACCACCCAATCCCTCCTACACTCAAACTTATATATATAGACGTGTACGCTATATGTATATATGGAGAGGGGGCAGTATACACAAACACACACACACACACACACACACACACACAAATATGTGTATCCAAATTAACATACACAAACGTATATTACTGCAATACGATTATTTTTACCCATCCATATTACGACTTTGCAATGTTATGCATATGCTGTCAAAGACATTTCGTATTTAGCCCATCACAGCATTTATATGTTTACAGGAGCTCTTTCATATATATATATATATATAAGCATAAATATGCATGTATGTATATATACACGAATGTATGTATGCATGTATGTCTATCCTTTCAGATACCAGCTTGCCGCTGTATAGAATTATATTCCTTCGTCTTGTACGAGTCTTGTATTTTGAGTGACAAGCTCACTATAATTGCGATATTTTCATGCTGTTTCTTGATGTTGCATACGCCAACTCTAGGCAAAATCTCTGCAGTATTCATTTTATCGTTGAGAAGGATGGTTGGCACTTCAGATTAAAAGCTTCCGATCTTCTTATGCATTTCCTCTTCTGTATCCAAATTTCATTTATATTCCGGCGTAATTTTGTAGTAAACACCTGATACACCTGATATACCTAATAGGTTCCAATTTTGATCTGTAATTCAATATGATATTTCGGTGTGAACATTTCTATAATTCATTCAAAGAATTCCTCATTGTCTACTGTGATCTTTAACATAATTTGCTCATCAAACCTGGCAGCTTGAATAGCGTTGCTTCCTTTGTTCACCATTATGCTTTTCCATTTATAACAGCAAATAATGAATTTAATACACGATACAATGTGTTCTAATAAACGAATTTCTTGAGACTATTCTTCAGTCCAACATCATATACAAAAAAAAAACCTTTAAAAAAGCGAAGGCACATTGGTAGAGTGTGTGATTAATTAAACAAAGTTTCCAAAAAAGCGATCCAAGACGAGAAATTCAAAAGAGTTAAAAGACGAAAAAACTAAAATTAGAAATAACTGAAGAATTTGAAAGGACATAGACATGAACTAATAAACAGAAAAACAGAAGAAAATACGAAGAATAAAAATGGTGCTTATCTTAATTGAATCAACGACTCTATTATAACGATGCAATTGAAGCTAGTAGATAAGCACACGCACACACACACACACACACACATACACACACACACACACTCACACACACACGAATACAAACACATAACACACCATAGTAGCATTGAAAAGAGGAAGGAAGACTGGTTTACTCGACCATACAACAAAAAAGTTACTTTCAATACAGACCGAAACATTATATCGTGTGTGAACCAACATACAGATTGCAGCTGCTGATCCTCAACCTCCTCATTCGGATGCGACATGAAGAGGAGCATGCTTCACATCTTTGGAGTATGTAAAAGACGTCTGCGATCTCACCAGAAATACATGCAAACCTATTTTACCAGCATTTGTCTCCATTCATCTCTTTGTCGTGGAATTATAAGGCCTACGAATCAGAATGTACCAGCCACCTACCCAACATGAAATACCATTGACAAAGCCACTCTCTAAAGGCGGTGAAGTGTGATGAGCGAGAGAGATAGAGGGGGGGGGGGGGGGCGATAATTGGCTGCTATCGTCTTTAGAAGAAGGATGAACTTCCGAAACGTTATAACATTACTTTTCATTGTCACAGCAAGAATAATATTCCACTGTTTATGAATATTAGTATTACTTTATTATGACACAGAACATCGCCCGTTTTTCGAGTCCTGATGTATTACAATCCAAATATTTTGTGTCCTGCCCCTACAATAGAAATTGTCTTTATAGTTTTCATGCTTTGTAACAATGTAAAAAGTAGCAGCAGCAGCAGAAGTAGTAGTAGTAGTAGTAGTAGTAGTAGTAGTAGTAGTAGTAGTAGTAGTAGTAGTAGTAGTAGTATAAAATACATTGTCGTATTTAGTTAGCTCTTCAGGTTCTCATTTGAAGTCTCAATTTGACATGGAATTTGCTTTTCTTCCCTCCCCGGGTCGATGACATATTCATCAGTGAATTTCTCGTGTCGATACAGTCTATTGCTCCCTCCACCAAATCTGTGTTATTACAACTGTGTGTTAGAAATGAATATTAGTTCTGAACGGTTGAACAGGTGAAGGTGCCTCTACGTGGTCGCTCCATTTTTTCTGTGTGTCGTAATCATCAAGTGGAAATTGGCAGTCTGCCTACTGAGTGAGTACAAACCTCGCTGTGATCAACTTTGTCTTTCATCCTTCTGCAGTCGATAAAAGATGTACAAATCCAGGATGTTGGACTGCTGTAAGAAAGTTGGAGTTAACGTTCCTGCACTTTTGAGTTTGAAACATGCCATAGCCTACATAAGTAATAAATTCATTTCATTTCCCAGGGGCCAGTTTAATACTACCAACCAGTACTCAAAGCGTTAAGTAGTAAGCAGGCAACCGGCAGCCGAAAGGTCTCCGATTTGTTTATACATTTCTCTTTCGATTCCGCTAGGTTCAGAGACCCTGTAAAATGTAATGGGTGTTAGTTTTCCCCCTAACTTAAAGGGAAAATATTGATTTCAAATTTTGGCGCAAGACCAGCAATTTCGGGGTAAGGGTTAAATTGATTACACCGATCCCCAGTGAACAGCTGGTACTTATTTTACCGACCCCGAAAGGATGAAAGTCAAAGTCAACGTCGGCGGAGTTTGAACTCAGAACGTAAAGGCGGACTAAATGCCGTATTGCATTTTGCCCAGCACGCTAACGATTCTGACATCTCATCAAAAAGTAAAATGTCAGTCGTTGTCAGATCTCCGATTTGAAGATATCTTCCTGTCTTTCTCTTGCCAGTTTTGGAGATCCGACAAAGTGTTACGGGCAGTACCGTCACCTCTGATCAAATTATACATTTAAAAAAGAAGTTGATACGTAGTATTTGTAGTAGACGCATCTCGTTTTCAGCTCAGTGGATTGGAGCAACATGAAGTGAAATGACTTGCCCAAGAATACAACGGGATACCCGATCCGGAGATCGTTCCCACAGCCTTACATTCGTAAGTCCAGTAGCCTCACTACAAGGCCACTCGCTCAATCTTCTGTAAATAATATGAAGACTAACCTAGAGTAAACTCCAAGCTCTTTGACTGATTTTAATGATGTACAGTACACAGCGGCGCCAACATTTGTGCTTGGTCTCCGGTCTGAGAATATCCTACCCTTCACATACTTTTTTCCGCCAGTCGCAAAGACTCTGAAAATGTTCATGAGCACTGCGTGCCCTTTTGCTTCTAAGTCGTGTGAAGAAAAATAGATGAAGCGTTAATAGTAACCAATTCTTTCTTAAATTATACTCCTGCAACTGACTTAAAGAAGGAAATACATATTGGATTACTTAAGTAGAGTAGATAAACTGTATCTCAAAAGACTAGATGGGCATGGCAAGAATGTCTTTAATCTTAGTTCGGTTCGATCAAGCCAAAACAACAACAATGTTACTTGAGGATATTGAAATGCAAAAATCGTTTTCGTTTGGGTTTGTCCTCCCAATACTGAGAGAGCAACAAACGAATCTCTGAAAAAATAAATAAATGCATAAATGAATGAATAAATAAATAAATAAATAAATAAATAAAGGCTCTCCTTTTTGTTCGTTCGCGTCACTAAAATTTCTATCGATTTTTATGTATTTTAAATTGAATTTCTTTTTTCATTTGTTTTTATGCAAAATTTTAAAAATTAATAAGAAATTTAATAAGACAAACAATTTGTGTTGTTTAATGTTTTTGTTGATATTATTATTTTTCATTTTGTCGGTTTTTTTATTTTCATTTTTTTTTTTTACTTTTTTCAAACCCAAAATTTGTAGAAGTAAAAAATTAATAAGAAACATTATGAAAGCAAGCCATAAATTTATCAAAAATCAGCTAGAAATAGCGATTATCAATCACAAAAGACAATAAAATTACATCTACTACAACAGCACCGCCCCCGCTGCAGCCGTCACCATCGCCACTACCATACTATTAGCAGCAGCAGTAGCAACTGCAAAACTAATTGCAATTTTCGTTCGTTTCATTGGTTAATTGTATATATTTTGTTAATTTATTTTCCTTGAGATTTTTCGTGTTGCTTTTGCGTCTATTTTTTTTTTTCACTTTTATTTGTTTTATGTATTTTCAAGTTTCACTTCTTTTTTGTTGTAGTTTTTTTGTTTGTTTTTTCTTTCTTTTATTTTTGCTAAAAAGAAAATTATTCATCATGAACGAATCAAAGGAAAATGATAAGGACACGGTTCAAAAAGAAGTTTTATTTGATTTTTAAAGAGAAAAGAATTATCTTATAAGGTTTGCAAAGAAGTGTGTGTCGCTGCAATTATCAGAGATAATATCTAAATGAATATCTCAGCCAATTATCGCAGTTCGGAAACATTACACTAAAAGTCTGCTAGCATCCACCCGCCGGTACCCTTCTTTTAACAACTCGCTGCTATTACAACCATCTCCATCGCTTCTGCCATTAGCCACACATCACCATTCTACCATCTTCAGCTCCTCCTCCAATAACGTAACTAGTTCCACCACCACCACCACCACCACCACCACTCTTACTACCACAATCACAATCGCCGCCATCATCATCACCACCATCACCACCATCACCATCAACCACAACATTACACTACAATAATCATCCTCACTAACATCTCTGCTCCTTCCGTCTACATCCAGCACCACCATCAACACTAACAATCAACATCCTCGTCGCAAGCACCACATTTACTATACGCATGAACATCACCAATACCAGCATCATAATAACCTCCTCCATCATCATCACAACCACCGTTTTCATCATCACCCAACCACTTCATTCAGCATCGCCATCACCTCTCCATCATCATCACCACTTCCAATCACCATCTTCATCTCCATCACTCCACCGCCATCAGCATCACCACCAGTATCACTTCCGTCACACCACTACCCTCATCATCACTACCACCTCTATCATCATCACCAGCTCTAACATCACCACCACCTCCAATCACTATCCTCAACCCCACCACTTCCACCATCATAAACATCACTACCTCCGCCATCACCACCTTCAATCACCATATTCGCCTCCATCACTCCACCACCATCAGCATCATCACAGCCATCACCTCCGTCACACCGCCACCTCTTTCATCACCAGGACCTCCATCACCACAACCACTTCCATCATTACCATATCTCCACCACCTCCACCACCTCCATCACTGAAACACCCACCAGCCCCACCATTGCCTTCATCATCAACTTCACTACTACTACTGCCACCCACATTCGCAAGTACCACTATTATAACTATCACCTCCACCGTCACTACCGCCTCCATGAGAACCACACTCACCACTTTCACTTGAGTTACGACCACCACTACAACCACCAGTAACACAGTATCTAATACTGATCGCACCATCACACCCACCACTCCCTACCTGCACCACAAGAATCAGAAACTACTACCTGTACACACCACTTCTCTCATAGTTGCAGCTACCTCCACGTCTGTTACCTAGGACCCCACAAAATATATATCCAGCATTCACACCATTATCAATATTACCACCAAAATTTACGCCGCCATTACGTATAATTCAACTTCCACAAACTAAGTTTACCATCGAAAGCTTTTCAACCACCACCACAACCGACACAATCACCACCACCACCACCACCACCACCACTAATAATAATAATAATAATAATAATAATAATAATAATAATAATAATAATAATAATAATGGACACTAAACGAACTATCTAAAATAGACAGGAAAACAAGAAAAATAATGACAGGATATAAGATGCACCACCCAAAATCTGACATAGAAAGGCTATATATACAACGAACAGAAGGTGACAGGGGTCTTATACAGCTAGAAAACTATTATAAAATAACCACCATAGGACTGCAAAAATACCTACTCGAGAAGCAAGGAAAACTAATACAATTAGCCACAAAACACGAGCAAAACAAAAAAACTGTTTTCAGTATTTAAGGAAGCTGACAAATACAAACTAGAAATCAATCTGCCTAACAAATACGAAGAAGAAGAAGAAGAAGAAGAAGAAGAAGAAGAAGAAGAAGAAGAAGAAGAAGAAGAAGAAGAAGAAGAAGAAGAAGAAGAAGAAGAAGAAGAAATGAAATTCAAAGTAAAACTAGAACAGAAACGGACCATGATAAAACGATGGCAAGAAAAGCCCCTTCATAGCAAATACTGGGCTAAATTAAATGCAAAAGAAATAGACAGAAAAATCCCAGCAATGATTGAGAAGCTCAGAACTCAAAGCAGAGACTGAAGGATTTTTATTTGCAGCACAAGACCAAAGCCTCCCCACCAGAAATTACCAAAAACATATAATAAAAAGAAACATAACAAGTAACTGTAGAATATGTGGAGATGGACAAGAAACAATAAATCATATTATCTCTGGCTGCCCAGTCCTGGCTAAGAAGGAATATATTCACAGACACGACAGAGCTGGGACCTATATACACTGGAAGCTATGCCAACACTATGGAATAACAACAGAAAAAAGATGGTATAAACACACGCCAGAAAAGGTCACAGAGAACGAGAAAGCAACCATACTCTGGGATATGCCAATACACACAGATAGAGAAATTAAGGCAAATAGACCAGATATAGTTGTCAAAGATCATGAAGAAAAAAATGCTTTCCAATTGATGTATCAATACCAGCAGATGACAACGTTTCCCCAAAAGAAATGGAGAAACTTTCAAAATACAAAGACCTGGAAATAGAGATAACTCGAATGTGGAATCTAAAAACAGAAACAATTCCTATCATAGTAGGTGCCTTAGATATAATAAAAAAATATTCAGACAAATACATAACAAAAACACTAGGACTTACAAATATATATAACATACAGAAAATTGCACTACTGGGCACTGTACACATCCTACGCAAAACACTTTCAATACAGTAACCATAAGAGCACCACAGCAAACCACAGCACATACCCAAGGCGCACAGAGCTGCGCTCGGTAGTGAAGTGAAAGCACGTTATAAAAATAAAACTACTGAATAATAATAATAATAATAATAATAATAATAATAATAATAATAATAATAATAATAATAATAATAATAATAATAATAATGATAATAATGATAATAATAATAATGATAATAATAATAATAATAATAATAAATATTCAGACAAATACATAACAAAAACACCAGGACTTACAAATATATATAACATACAGAAAATTGCACTACTGAGCACTGCACACATCCTACGCAAAACACTTTCAATACAGTAATCATAAGAGCATCACAGCAAACCACAACCACATACCCAAGGCGCACAGAGCTGCGCTCGGTAGTGAAGTGAAAGCACGTTATAAAAATAAAACTACTGAACAATAATAATAATAATAATAATAATAATAATAATAATAATAATAATAATAATAATAATAATACCCTAAACAGACAGATCCGTCCCCTAGCGTCAACGTCGAAGCTTGTTATGCCTCACTGTTAATAAAACAAAATACAAACCGGAATGGTCATAGACCGGGTTATAAAGGACCACTTACTCGGATAATGAACCAGATCCGAGACGAGAAATCTGCTACTGGTTCAAATCTTCCCGACACACAGGAGCTGGAAGTACCCCACAACCGGAATATTCCAACAGATGGCCATCCATGCTCGTCATCAAATAACCAAAAGAAAAAGAATGAAAAATGGTCTAGGGAAGATAATAAAGAAGTTCTTACAGCCTTCTACCATGCCATATATTTCCCTATGAAAAGGCCCCTTGGATTGATAGAATATCTACAGACCTAGACTCTTTAGAGGAGCAAAAGTGGGAGGGGGTCAAGGTAGAAGATATAAGATCTGCTCTCAGGAGGTCAAGCAAATGGAAGTCTCCAGGAAAGGATAAAATTCCTAACTTCTGGTTGAATGCCTTCCCAGAAAGCCATGAACTGCTAACAAAACTTTACAATGATGTTTTGCAAAATCCTAGTTTGATGCCCTCTTGGCTAGTTAATGGTTTAACATTCCTGCTTCCAAAAAATGAGGAAACAAACGAACCAAAAAATTATCGCCCCATAACCTGCTTAACAACAATGTACAAGACGCTAACATCTGTCCTAACCGAGTACACCTATAGTTTTTTAATAGAAAGTAGCATATTCCCTAATGAGCAAAAGGGATGTAAACGTGGATCTTATGGTTGTAAAGATCAGCTACTCATCAATAAGATGATCTTAGAAGATTGTCACAAGCGACACAAAAACTTGTCAATAGCCTGGATAGACTATAAAAAGGCCTTTGATAGCCTACCACATAGCTGGATTAGGAAATGTCTGGAAATGTATAAAATAGCTCCTACTCTTCGAAACTTTTTATCTGTAAGTATGAGATCATGGAGAACCACACTGATGTTGAACAATGACAATGAATCTCTAAATGCAGGAGATGTAAGAATTTCATGTGGCATTTTCCAGTGTGACTCACTATCACCACTCCTCTTTTGTCTAGCCCTAATATCGCTCTCAAAATTGCTCAATGATGCACAATATGGTTATAAAATATTTGATAAAAATATAAATCATCTCATTTACATGGATGATTTAAAGCTCTTGACCAGCAAAATGTCATAAAAGAGTTAGAACCAGCGGAGAGCTACAAATACCTAGGGGTAATTGAAGGGGACAATATCAAGCACTCAGTGATGAGGGAAAGGATCAGAAGAGAATGTTATCGCAGGGTGAGAACAATACTGAAGACAGAGCTGAACGCGAGAAACAGGAACGAAGCGATCAACGCTCTAGCCATACCAGTCGTGACTTACAGTTTCAATATCGTTAACTGGTCAATTACTGAAATATGTAATGTTGACAGAAAAATAAGAAAACTGTTGACAATGCATAGAATGCACCACCCTAAGGCAGATATAGAACGTCTTTATCTACCAAGAAAAGAGGGAGGCCGAGGACTTCTACAGCTGGCATTATCAATGAAGGTAGCCACAATTGGCCTAGACACCTATCTGAAAAACTCTGAGGACTGGATGCTAAAACTTGTCTTAAAACATGAAAGCAAGAAAGCATCTTACTCAGTAACAAAACAGGCAAAGGACTATCTAAGTGAATTCCAATTGCAACAAATTCAAGAATTAGACGAACTAGAAACACCTGCAGAAAAAGCTAAGCGCTTGAAAACCCGTGCTAATATTGCTGCCTTAGATATTATGACTGAAAAATGGCATGGAAAACCTCTCAATGGCGAATAATGCAGATATTGATAAAGCCCTTACCCACCAATGGTTAATGGCCTCTGGCTTGAAATCAGAAACAGAGGGGTTTATCATAGCAGCCCAAGATCAATGCCTACCTACAAAGAACTACCAGGCCAACATATTAAAGAACGGCAGCTCCCCATTATGTCGTATATGCCAACAACAAAATGAGACCATCGATCATGTTGTCTCCATGTGCAGTCTGCTTGCGCCTACAGAGTATCTCAACAGGCATGATAGAGCTGCACAATATATTCACTGGGTAATATGCAAAAACCTGGACTTGCCCCATGATAAAAACTGCTGGGAACACAAACCACCCCCAGTACTTGAAAATGATCACATTGCACTCCTCTGGAACTTCACCATTCAAACTGACAGAAAGATAGACGCAAATAGGCCAGACATCATACTGAAAGACTTCAGACAAAAATCATGCCTCCTCATTGATATGACTGTCCCAATCGATATAAACGTATCTGTCAAGACCTACCAAAAACTGAGCAAATATAAAGATCTTGAAATAGAAGTTAGCAAAATGTGGAATCTGAAGACGAAAACAATACCTATTGTCATAGGTGCCCTGGGAATGACAGCGAAACGGGCTGATTACTACCTAGCTCAGATACCAGGAAACCCCCAAATGGCTGAAGTTAAAAAGATAGTGCTCATGGGAACTGCCCATATCCTACGTAAAATACTGTCTATGTGATCTCAAATTTTAAAGCAAACACATAATTTTCTTATGGTTTCTTAAACATTCACTTGAACAAAACTGTACAAATCCAAATATATGGTACCCTAGGCATAACACATACATGAACTTCTAACTTGTTGTCTCTTGAGGTTTCTGGGTGAGACTTGGATCCAACTTGTACAAATGCAAAACAAAAGTCAAACATATAATAATAATAATAATAATAATAATAATAATATGACAAATACAAACAAGAAATCATACTACCTAATGAAGAAGAAGAAGAAGAAGAAGAAGAAGAAGAAGAAGAAGAAGAAGAAGAAGAAGAAGAAGAAGAAGAAGAAGAAGAAGAAGAAGAAGAAGAAGAAGAAGAAGAAGAAGAAGAAGAAGAAGAAGAAGAAGTTATAAAACAAATGAAATCCAAACTAGAACAGCAACGGACCATGATAAAACGATGGCAAGAAGAGTCCCTACATGGTAAATACTGGGCTAAACTAAATGCAAAAGACATAGACAGAGAAATCCAAGCAATGGTTGAGAAGCTCAGGACTCAAAGCAGAGTCTGAAGGATTTTTAATTGCTGCACAAGACCAAAGCCCCCCCATCAGAAATTACCAAAAACATATAATGAAAAGAAACATAACAAGTAACTTCAAAATATGTGGCTATGGACAAGAAACAATAAATCATATTATCTCTGGCTGCCCAGTCCTGGCTAAGAAGGAATATATTCACAGACACGACAGAGCTGGGACCTATATACACTGGAAGCTATGCCAACACTATGGAATAACAACAGAAAAAGATGGTATAAACACACGCCAGAAAAGGTCACAGAAAACGAGAAAGCAACCATACTCTGGGATATGCCAATACACACAGATAGAGAAATTAAGGCCAATAGACCAGATATAGTTGTCAGAGATCATGAAGAAAAAAAATGCTTTCTAATTGATGTATCAATACCAGCAGATGACAACGTTTCCCCAAAAGAAATGGAGAAACTTTCAAAATACAAAGACCTGGAAATAGAGGTAACTCGAATGTGGAATCTAAAAACAGAAACAATTCCTATCATAGTAGGCGCCTTAGGTATAATAAAAAAAATATTCAGACAAATACATAACAAAAACACCAGGACTTTCAAATATATATAAAATAAAACTACTGAATGATGATGATGATAATAATAATAATAATAATAATAATAATAATAATAATAATAATAATAATAATAATAATAATAATAATAATATGACTGCCCCAATCGATATATCTATCAAGACCTACTAAAATCTGAGCAAAATGTGGAACCTGAAGACTATAATAATATCTGTTGTCATAGATGCTCTAGGAATGATAGCAAAAGGGGCTGATTGCTACTTAGCTCTGATACCAGGAAACCCCAAAATGGCAGAAATTCAAAAAATAGTGTTCATGGGAACTGCCCATATCCTACGTCTATGTCTATGTAATGTCCCATATCCTGCCCATATCCTACGTCTATTGTCTATGTAATCCCAAATTTTAAAACAAACTCATAATTTTCTTATGTTTTCTTAAACATTCTCTAAAACAGTTCTATGTACAAAGCCAAGTATATGACACCCTAGCCATAACACCAACGTGAACTTCTAACTTGTTGTCTCTTGAGGTCTCTGGGTGAGACTTGGAGCCAACTTGTACAAATACAATGCAAAAGTCAAACATGAAAAAATAATAATAATAATAATAATAATAATCTTTTCTATTGGAGGCACAAGGCATCAGATTTGTGGGGAGGGGACTAGTTGATTACATCGACTGCAGTGCTTTACTGGTACGTAATTTATCAACCCCGAAAGGATGAAAGGCAAAGTCGACGTCGGCGGAATTTGAACTCAGAACGTAAAGGCAGACGAAATACCGCTAAGTATTTCGCCCGGCGTGCCAACGTTTCTGCTAGCTCACCACCTTCAATAATAATAATAACGATGATGATGATGACGATGATGATGATGATGACCATCATCATCATCATCATCATCATCATCATCACCATCATCATCACGGTCCCCTGTATGAAGTTTAGGTTCAGAAATGACATTTAGTGCTACGAAGCGAAAACAGTATAAAATAAACAAAAATTCAAGACACCCATATATACATACAATGTAGTACAAAACTATAGCTTATATCAATTGTGGCTATGTATCCATGTGGAACTATGAGTCTGATGTCATATGTGTAACGTATACATACTGAAGACACAAACTCATATAGATACATGTGTGTGTGTGTGTGTGTGTGTGTGTGTGTGTGTGTGTGTGTGTGTGTGTGTGTGTGTTTGCATGTGTGCACACGTATGAGAGTATATATATGTGTATGTGTGTGAGAGAGAGAGAGAGAGTAAAAGAGAGAGAAAACGGTTAGATTAAATTTATTATTATAAACATAAATTGATTTATATCTGTGTATATATATCAATGCATAGTTTATAAACCATTATATATATATATATATATATACATTTATAATATATATATTATATAATATATACTATGTACATATATACACACGTATATATATATATATATATATATATACATATATACGATGTGCATTATATACATATATGTATATAAATATACATATATATATATCATATACAATATTACATACAATGTGCGAGAGAGAGACAGATAATGAGAGAGAGAGAGAGAGAGAGAGAGAGAGATAGAGATAGAGAGAAAGATTTAGAATCCCCACTAACATTTAAATGATATATAGTACCAAAATGCTAAAGGGACTTTTTGAATCAACGATTATATATATGTAAATATGAATGTAGGAGTCTGTAAGTATGCGTATGTATGTATACATACACTTAATGTAGGTTTTCCTTTGCTGACGCGTGAATAAAGAACCTAGGATATCAAACATTTATAAGTGACGTAATTAAGAATTAAGTAAGCGTAAAAATCATGTGTATGATAATAGACTCGCATAAATAATTCATTTAACGAGGATATAAACTCCTAATCTTTTGTTCGGGCTTAATTGCGCATTCGCAATCACACATGCAGAATATTACAACCTAAGCCTTATCTACGTATCTAAAATTATAATATATATGCCATATATACATACATATATATATACATATATATATATATATATATATATATATATATATATATATATATATATATATATGTATACACACACGCAGATACATATATATATATATATATAAATTTATATGTATATATATGTATACACACACATATATATATATATAGATATATGTACATATACGTGTATGTGTATGTATATATGTACGTACACACACACACGCACACACACACATATATATGCATGTATGTATCTATGTGCGTGCGTAGGTATGCATGCATATATATGTGTATGTGCGTGCGTGTGTGTGTATTTGTGTCTGTGTATGTCTACTTCCATGTACAAAGAGAGAGTGAAAGTAAGTGAATGTGGGAGTTAGATAGATAAATAGACAGACAGACATGCTGACAGAGAGACAGGCAGGCAGTCAGACAGACAGACAAACAGACAGACAGACAGATAAACAGACAGACAGACAGATAAACAGACAGACAGACACATAGATAGACAGATAGATAGATAGATAGATAGATAGATAGATAGATAGATAGATAGATAGATAGATAGATAGAGTTCTTCAAAATTCAGCAGATTGTCGTGTTTAGTATAATCCTACATACACTCACGTATATACACACAAACACACAGACACGCAAACACATACGAACACACACAGGTCCCCCACACATACACACAAAGAAACAACGAGGGACACTTTACACACTTGTTCGAAATTGTTAAAATCGAATTTACACCAGTGGTCTTTAAAAGACGTATATTTGATAAGGTAATACGAAGTAAACACTTGTTTAAAAAACAATTATAAAATATTGTTACAATAGCTATACACATCACGGAATCTGTCTTCGATTCCACATGTTCCAAGTCTTGCAAATGAAATATTTTTATTTACTAAACTATAGGCAACTGTCAAAACTGCGTTACAAAGACTAGAATTACTCTGCCAAAATATTTCAACGTTAATTCCTCACAAAACTTGTCAACAGAGCACAGATTAACCCTTGTGATTGAAGTATTTATATTTATTAGAGAAATAGTTGCAACATATGCAAATCTTTTAGTCTGAATTCAAATGTATGTAATGGAAAAAAAACTTATAACAGACTTAAATGTTTTAATTGAATTAGTTATATAACATTAAAGACTATTTTCTTTGATACGTATGACTACTGAATCATGCGTCTGTTGAAAGATCAAAGGCCTCACTGAAAGATAATCTCACATTCTCTACCCAATGGATACATTTTATATCTAAATTAAAGTGCTAACATTGCATATGGATGATGAACGTATACTGGATGTTTAAGAAGCAAACAGTGCAATATACACTCCACTACAAATAATATCACTGTTCATTTCTCCTTAACCATCTAGCGCACATTCATCATCAATATGCCATGTAAGTACTTTAATCCAGATATGAACTGTATCCAAGAACCTTCAGGATATCTTTCAGTGAGAGCATATCTTACAACAGCCTCAAATTCAATTGCTATACGTATCAAAGAAAATCATCTTTTATGTTAGGTTTGAAGTAATTAAACTAAAACAGTTAAATTTGCTATAGGTTATTTTTCGCTAACTTTATTTGAATTCAGACTAAGATTGTTAGTGCGTGTTACGGCTCTCACAATCTCTCATCAGTACAAATAACTCATCCATACATGTTAATCTATGCTCTGTAGACAGGTTTTGTAAGTGATTAACGTTGAAAAATTTTTTTTAGCTAAGAAGACAATAAGAGAAAAGCAAAATTAAATATTTCTATTACAGAACTTCGAGTATTTATCGTAGAGGACACATTCATTTTTATGTATAGTTATTGAATTATTATCATTAATTATTATTTTTGTTTTGACAATACTGTACTCCGTTTTAAGGCGTCGAGCTGGCAGAAACGTTAGAACGCCGAGCGAAATACTTAGCGGTATTTCGTCTGTCTTTTCACTCTGAGTTCAAATTTCGCCGATGTCGTCTTTGCCTTTCATCCTTTCGGGGTCGATAAATTAAGAACCAGTTGGTAACTGGGGTCGATATAATCGACTGGCTCCCTCCCCCAAAATTTCGGGCCTTGTACCTAGAATAGAAACGTATATTCTACTCCGTTTTATATTATCATGTATACACCATTTAAAACCGATGATGTAGATTTGATGCTTTAACAAGTTTTGGTAACTTCGAGCGACAAAATAGACCATTTGCAGCAGACTGTACACTTCATTCTAACAATTGCTCATATTACTTGCAGAAGATATCAGCCATAAATTTGCCATCTAAACTAGGTATCTGCATATCATCTCTACTCAAAACCATTGCTTTAGGCGCCTTTTATACTACGAATGGTTGTACCTAAGCCATTCAAAAGATGGTTCCAAAAAAGCTGCATAAAATTGCTCCAATTAAATAAATTTTAAATAATTGAATAAAAATAGGCAGACAAATATTTATCCCAAAATAAAATTTTGGTCCTATATTTAATTATTTTTGCGTGAAATTATTTGTTTCAGAATCTTGCACAAAATTATTTTATTATTTGTCTTATCAGCCCTGTCTCATCTAATTTCTATTGGTAAAATGGATGAGACAGAAGGTATTCATGGTTTATATTCCATGCCAAAAGCTTGTGGATTTGGTTGACGGAACCTTAAAGAAGCCTGTTTTGCATATATATATATATATATATATATATATATATATATATATGTATGTATGTATGTATGTATTTATTTATTTTTATGTGTGTGTGTTTTTGTGTTTATGTTTGTCCTCCACCGCCTTTTGGCAACTGGTACTGGTGTGTTTATATCCCCATAATTTAGCGGTTCAGCAACGGAACCAATAGAATAAGTACCAGGTTTTTTAAAAAATACTTATGTACTGAGCTCGATTGGCACAGCAAAAATTTCTTCAGGACGGTACCCCAGCACGGCCACAGTCTAATGACTGAAACAAGTAAGATAGATAGATAGATAGATAGATAGATAGATAGATAGATAGATAGATAGATAGATAGATAGATAGCTAGATAGCTAGATAGATAGATAGATAGATAGATAGATAGATAGATTATAATACCAGTTAAATAAAAGCATTCCTTCGAAATTATAATTGTTGTATTGCGGAAGTTTAATCTCAGTTCTAACAGTCGTCTCCTATAATGCAATTCCTCTCCTTTCCAGCTTTTCTTGTAAGGTCTTTACATGTAACTTTGCACGTTCTACTTCCTGTCAGCAGTCAGCAGCCAACCGGAAGTAGAATACATTTATTTACGCTTTCATTTTGACAGACAAACCGTGAAACTACGTCCCACCGAAAGCGAATCTCAATGCAATTGGGTAGCAATTTGATATATTCGTATTAAGAGTGAATGAGTGAGTGAGTGAGTGAGTGAGTGAGTGAGTGAGTGAGTGAGTGAATGAGTGAGTGAGTGAGTGAGTGAGTGAGTGAGTGAGTGAGAAAGAATGTGAGAGAAAGAAATAAAGAGCGTGTAACGATAAGTGAGATAGAGTAAGAAATTTATGACACCAGATACGTTTGTGTGTATATATGCTAGTAATGTTACTGTTATGGTTGTGATGATGATGATGACGACGAAGACGACGACGATGATGATGATGATGATGATGATGATGATGATGATGATGATGGTGATGATGATGATGATGATGGTGATGATGACATGGGCAGTAGTGGTGAGTATGACGGTGGGAGTATTGTGGATGAAACTGGACGAGTGTTGTGAGCGTGGGAGCTCGTATAAAGGCAAGTCAGATGCATTGATGGATGGTGATGCAGATAGATAAAGAAAAGAAGAAAGGGGGAGAATTAAAAGAAGGAGAAAAAGAAAGAGAAGAAAACTGATAAAGAATGAAAAAAAGAAAAACAACGTGAAATAGAGAGAACCAACGCTAGGCCGAAGAAATAAGAAGAATATACATCATGAATTATTTCGTGTTGTTTTGGAGTTGGACAAATATAGTGAATGGTATAGAAAGGTTCAGCAGAATACGCTTCTGAATTAATTTGAAAAACCGGGTTTGTCTATAATTATTCATTTGAAAATCAGTGGTTATAACCTGATCAATTGAGAAATATGCTATATTCCACAATCCATTTCATAAAAAACAACAACAACCACAATTAAAATGAGAATAATAATAATGATAATAATAATAATAGTAAGAATGAAAAAGCGATATATTCCTTAATACAGACTGTAAAATGCTTGAGCAAAGATATAGGCATAGAATGTACCATAGATAATTGTGCAATATTAGTCATGAGAAGGGCACAGGTAGTCAACAACGAAGCCATCCAATTACCCGATAGCCAGACATTAAAATCATTGAAAGCAGGAGAGAGTTATAAGTATTTAAGAGTATTAGAATCTGACAGAGTACAAACTATAGAAATGAAAACGAAAATTGAGGAGTACATCAGAAGGATAAGGAAGCTAATGAACTCAAAGCTAAATGGTCCGAATCTAGTGAAGGCTGTAAATACTTGAGCAGTATCATTACTTAGATACTCAGCAGCTTTTGTAGAATGGACAAAAACTGAATTAGCAAAGCTAGACAGAAGATAAATGAGAAATTCAATATGAATGGAGGACTCCAGCCAAGGGCAGGAGTAACAAGATTATATTTACCTAGAAAGGAAGTGGGGAAAAGGGTTAATATCAGTAGAAAACTGCGTGGAGTTAGCTAGAGTAGATATAGACTCCTATGTAGGTAAGAGTGAAGAAACTTCATTAAAATCTGCTAGAGTCACAGCAAGACATAGGGAAACCAAAACCCAAACGTTTCTTCATCTCACTCTCTCAATCTCCTGCCTAACTATTTAAAAATATAATCTGGTTACCATAATCTCTGATCACCGCCAGCCTTTTCTTCTTCCCGTGTAATAGACAGAGAGAAAGAAAACAGAATATTGAGTTTAAAAAAAAAGAGCTTTAAGTTTTATATATTATCATTTCCAATAATATTTTTGATATTTCGAACCAACAAAACTTCGTGGTCGCTCAACCTGCAAGAAATGGTAACTAAATCACCGTTTAGCTTAAATCCTATCGCCTTAAAAACCCGAACTACGTAATTTATAAATAGACGAGTTGGCTGTAGCTGGAATCTCTTCGATTATATGCATGCTGGCCTAGAACGAAATAACAATACAAACCACAATATTCAGTGATATTTTTATTTGTTATACCGTTGAAAGTTAACGTTTTCTTTCAAAATATTTTTTCTAAATTTTTTCCCATTTATTTTCTTTCTGTTTATTCTGAAATTGAAAACGCGTGAAGATGGTTAAACGAGCGAACATCTTCAACATTGTGCAACAATTGATGTAAAGAGATGTTCTTTACGTTTCCTGTGTGAGCAGTGTATATTTGTATGAATGAATGTGTGTCTGTGTGTGCATGTCTGCATGCGTGCGTACATATATATATGTTTATATATTTTATTTCCAAACAGAGTCTCTCCCAAATTCTTTGTTAGATTGCCACTATTATTGCAGTACTGATTGTCAAATATTTTATACGCCATATGATATTGTCTTTTCAATGACAGCTTTATAACATTCACTCACACGTAAATGTATTAGGAATTCGTTAGCCTCAGTATAACTGTCGCTTGCCAGTCATTATTTAAATATAAACACGACTTCCATGTCAGATATGTCCCATGGCAAAAATGGCGATGTCTAATTGTGTTCAAACATAACAAACTGTATTGTTGTTACATCGAATGAACAATCACGACAGAGCTATTCCATTCACCTTTCGTTCACTCAAACATTCTTTCATCTCTCTCTTTATCTCCCTCTTTCATTTTTGTTTCGTTCTTTCTATCTCTCTTTCCACCCCCTGTCCCCACTCTCTCTTTCTCTATGTATATATGTATATACATGTATATGTACATACATATATATGTATATACATATATATGTATATATATATATATATATATATATATATATATATATATATATATATATATATACCTTTTCTTTCTTTCTTTCTCTCTCTCTCTCTCTCTCTCTCTCTTTGTCTTTCTTTGTTTCTATTTTTTATATTTATCTTCACATATACATGCGTGTGTGTTTACATGTATGTATGCGTATATGAGAATATTTGTGTTTGTATTGGTGTACCTAGCCTACCTAGGATTTTAGTAGGAAAATAGTCACACTGAGAGACAGAAAGAAAGATAAACATATGAATAGATAAACACCCATAGAAACAAAATTTATACAGAGGTACAAAACTACCTATGGTCATCGACTGATTCATTGAAAGATTTATTAATCGATACCTGATTGGACTCATTGACACAAGGCCTTATTTGATGATGTAAAGCGAGGGAATATCGTCGCCCCTCCCTCGCAACCCCACCCCACCCCTACACAATCCAAACCCACCTTCCTTTATCACTAAGCCAACGACGATCGTGCAAATCTATGTTCAAGAACGTTTCCAGGTTATCTAACATTTCTTTAGTTTTAGACAGAAGATGTGAATTGAAGAATACTTGACTACTCTTTCTAGCAGACAGACCGACTGTATGGAGGCCGTCCCATAAACCAAAAGATTAAGGTAAATTATTCTTTCCCAACATGCAAACAAAATATACAGTGTAGAAGAAAAAAAGTATTAATAAGAGATAAACAAGCGAACCAAACGACATAAACATTATGACACGTGACATTTAAACATTTAAAGGTCAATAGGAAAAGTAGACGCCTATATGAATCAGATCAAAGAACGAGTATTTGAAACCAAATGTGGCTTTGGCTTCAAGTATGAAGGTCTGCTGATAATTAAGTAGCGTTGTTGTTCAATCAAATAATTCCACACGGTGTTAGATTAGGTAATATAATCTCTTGTGCATCGTGAAAAATCTAGCGAGCAGTCAGAAGTACTCTAAATGAAAAAAAAAAGAAGCTACTCTTGTAGCTTCGTCTAGTTGTACATGTATGGCAAAACCAATAAATATAATATACGCCTAAGTATCTATGAACGTGTGTATGTGTAAATGTGTATTCAATAACACTAAACTCACACGTACATACAAACATATATACATATACATAAACATACACATGAATATACCCATATATATACATTATGCATATATATACATATATGTATAAATATACATACATACATACATACATATATATATATATATATATATATATATATATATATATATATATATATATATATATATATATACAGGGGTTGGACAAAATAATGGAAACACCTAGCATCATAGCATCGTCATTTTGAAATATCTATAAAACCGTCAAAGCTTGTTTATTTTGTGGGGGTTTTTATTATTATTATTAGTGTTGCGTAATATGTTTTGCTAAAATTGCTGTTTCTTTTTAGATATCATCAGAAAAAAGTAATTAAAATTCATTAAAATGACAGATCTATCGGGCTTTCAAAGAGGTCAAATTGTTGGTGCTCGATGCCAGGCGCTAGCGGAACGAAACCAGCCGAAATGTTTGACGTATCAAGAAGTACAACCTCAAAAGTAATAGCAACTTTTGAGAAAGAGGGAAAAAAAACCGCCTCGTTGAAAAAAAACTTTGGATCAAACCCAAAACTGTCAGACTCATACGCGAATTGTTATAAAGGATCACAAAAGTACTGCTCCCAAAATTACTGCAGAGCATAATGACCACCTCGAGAATCCAATTTCCGCGAACACTGCTCGCCGGAAGCTACACAAAGCTGGATTTCACAGGAGGGCTGCAATCAGAAAACCATTACTTTCAAAAACAAACGTTGCAATGCGTTCAGAGTGGAGTAAAAACCTACAGAATTGGTCTCTATAACAGTGGAAGAAAGTTGTTTTCGAGTTATCCATTACTTTATTTCCGACCACCGGCCAAGTATACGTGTGGAGATAACCAAAAGAAGCATTTGATCCACACTGCCTTCTTCCAACTGTTAAACATGGTCGAGGATCTGTGGTGATCTGGGGAGGGGGGGGGGGCTATATCTTGGAAATCCGCCGGCCCAATGGTTTGCCTTCATGGCAGAATTCATCTTATGGTTGCGGAACTGTTTCCGGAGGGAAACACAATCTTTCAGGATGATAATGCACCAATTCACACAACTAAAGTTGTCACTGAATGGCACGAGGAACATCCTAGTGAAGTTGAACATATTATCTGGTCCCCAGATCTCAACATTATTGAACATCTATGGCACATTTTAGAAAAGCAATTAAGGAGTCAATATCCTCCACCATCATCACTACAAGAACTGGAGACTGTTTTAGCTAAAGAATGAACAAAAATTCCTTTGGAAACAATTCAAACTTTGAACGAGTCCATACCCCGTAGAATTCAAGCTGCAATGACTGCCAGACGTGGTCCGACCCCATATTAAAATAAATTTGTTTCATATTTTAAGGTGTTTCCATTATCTTGTCCAACCCCTGTATATCAGCTATTAATGCCATACGACCGTTGCAAGCGGCTCCATATTCACCTTGCAGCTGTGCGGATAATACCGGATGACTTGGTGCTTCAAATTAAGTA
The DNA here is from genome assembly GCF_046866305.1 of Octopus bimaculoides. NCBI lineage: Eukaryota > Metazoa > Mollusca > Cephalopoda > Octopoda > Octopodidae > Octopus > Octopus bimaculoides. The sequence continues at coordinate 166,930,478 of NC_142928.1, forward strand.
CCTAACTCAATTTAATCTTAACTCTGTGTGTGTGTGTGTGTGTGTGTGTGTGTGTGTGTGTATTCAGAGAAAGAGAGAGAGTGAGAGAGAGAGAGAGAGAGAGCGAGAGATCTTTTATCCTTTACTTGCTTCAGTCATTTGATTGTGGCTATGTTGGGGGACCGCCTTGAAAGATTTTAGTAGAATAAATCCACTCCAGGACTAAGTTTTTAAAGTCTCGTACTTATTCTATGTCTATCTTGCTTGCTGGACCGCTAATTACGGGAACGTAAACACATACACACACACACACACACACACACACACACACACACACACACACACACACACACACACACACACACACACACACATACAATGGGCCCGTGTTAGTTTCTGTCTACCAAAGTGACTCAGAAGACTTTGGTCGGCCCGAGGCTACAGTAGAAGAAACTTGCTTAAGTTTCCCCAGAGTGAGACTAAATCTGGAACCATGTGGTTGAGAAGCAAGCTTATTACCAGCCTCACCAATATACATACATATACACGCGCGCGCGCTCGCACACACACACGCACACACACACACACACACACACACACACACACACACACACACACACACACGTATATATATATACACACTGTGTGTATGTGTGTGTGTGTACATGTAATAATAACTATAATGATTTGTGAATGGATATTTATAGGCTTTATTAATGAATCTCCATACTTCTCCATCACAATCTGTTTGCTTCTCTATCCATTTTAGAAATAAATAAATAAATAAATATATATATATATATATATATATATATATATATATATATATATATATATATATATAAACAAATAGTAAATGAGTATATGCATATATACGTACAGGTATGTGCATACCGACATCCACCTGTATGTATAGGTGCATATCTGGGTACAGGACATTGCAAACAAACGTAGACGAGAAGACACACGAGCCACATAGAGAACATTCTACTTCATCAGCTACCCACGTTTTAACACCGGCGTTTCGACGAGCTTCGGGTTAGGGTTAGGGTTAGGGTTATAATTTTTCAAGTAGACAACAACTGCATCGGAAATTTGCAATGGCTCCATAACTACGGTCTCGGCTATAACCTTGGAGCCCTAGTAATCTGTTACACCACTTACCTACTGTACCTAATCGTTTAGAGAACTTGGGAACTAAACCTCCATACTTTGTATATGTATAAACAAAATTCTGGTTCTAAAATCTCTCTAAGAGATCAACGCAGTAGTTGTACTGACAAGTAATATTCGTAGCCACTTTAACATGGCTGTCTGTTCGAGAGGTCTCTACTGCTATTTTTTAACCCCAAGAGGACATCTTCTGTCGCTGGTTAATTATGCACAGCTGCATCCGATAAAATTACGAACAGTAGAATCCGCTCGAACGGACAGCCATGTGAAAGTGACTACAAATATATATATATATATATATATATATATATATATATATATTAGTTTATATATATACATATATATATATACACATGTTTTACATGTATATATACTCATCCATGTTCACGCTGACACGTGCAGTGACTGCACTTTCGGTCATATCTGTTGAGTTTTTCTTTCTTTTTCTTTTTTCTTCTTTTTTTTTTTTGTTAATTTGGTTTGCTGTGACAATTCACAAGAAACGCCCAAAAATATAATGCATCATTTTGATTGGTGTAAAATGGTAACTGTTTTTTAACCAATGCATTAGACCAGCCGTTATTATTACATTTATCGTAGATGAAAGGAGTTCCACTTGTACAACCATCGTATCGGATTACATTGGAAGATGGGACTTACAGGTGGTAGCCAACAAGGACCATATGAACTTTTAGGAGCGCATTCTGAGGCATTCACCCAAGACAGATTTAAACGGGTATGTACACACACACACACACACACACACACACACACACACACACACACACACACACACACATACATACACACACAAACACAAATATATGTATATATATATATATATATACATATCCCTTTTCTACTACTAAAGCAACTGTAAGATGGCAGGACCAAAAGTCTACAATCAAATAAAAAATTCCCACGTATGGCAGAAGAGGTTACACACCAAACTGATGGTCAAGGTGCCTTGGCGAGATGAAATATATTGGAAATTGATCCCTAGTCATCTCGACGCGATAAGCAACATGGAAATATGTCCAGAGATCCCACATTCGCACCCATATAAAACATGGAGGGGTTTTTATGTAGTTTGTAGAGAAAACGGTAAATGTGTCTACACGAAGAACTATTAAACAAGGCATATAAGTACTAGAGGGAAGGAGAAAATGAAACAAATAACACAAGACCCTTCAAAAACTCCCACAACGGAAACCTAAATACGTAAGAGACTTTCTCTCTTCCTATCATTAAATCTTTTTCCCTCTTCGTCTCACCCCCACTGTTAATAGCAAAGAAAATAGTAAATATCTGTCATACTTACGCATAAATGTTAATTTTTATTTTTTATTTCAAATGACTCTGAGGCTTTCAGTTCTCTACTTCTATCTCCTCACGCCTTTTCACCATTGTTAAGAGAGTAAGAAAATATAAAAAATAAGAAAAGAAAATCGATCGCATATAATCTCTGAAGGTTTTAAATGAACATAGACCATCTAATTTCATTATGCCAAGTTATGTTGTACTGAGGAGCACATAAGAAGGGCGAAATAGTGTTATTTCCAACTACTAGGACACTTTAAAAACTAGTTTAATGAAAATATTATTTCATATGTTCTCCCATTCATAAGAAAAAGAACTCTCATAATAGTAATAGTAAAATATTTATAAACCCTGAAGTGGTTCTCTCCCTTTAAAGAGAATCTTTACTTTCTCTTATATTTCTTAGAGGACTCTCTCTCTCTCTCTCTCTCTCTCTCTCTCTCACACTCTCTGTGTGTGTCTCTCTCTCTCTCTCTCTCTCTCTCTCCTTCTCTTTGTCCGAAAACAACATTTTATAAGTATATATCTATACATTGTCTGTATTTGCCCCCCCCCACCAACACCACCATCGCATTCACCAACGCCTGACACCCGGAATAGGTGCGTTTACGTCCCTCGTAAGAGCGGTTCATCAAGTGAGACTGTTAAAGTAAGTACCAGGCAGGAGAATTAAGTTCCAGTGGGATGGAAGGTGCATGGGTAGAAGCAAGCCTGACGGGCTTAGACTTTGCAATAAGAAAGAGAAATGTGAGCTTTGTTGTTAGTTTAGTATTTCATTTTGTATAGCTTACCTTAATATGGATATATTATACAATTCCACATAGCTGCAGTATTCATCTTGAGAACGCTTCTCGTATATATATATATATATATATATATATATATATATAGTGCTAAAAGTTCAGAAGTGTATCAGTACTACGAAAAGCTCAGTATGTTTTCGAATGACCAAATCATTAGTTCTGTGTTTTGCACGCATTTGGTAGCAAGTATACACTATCAACAGCATAGTTAGATAAATTTTTAACTATTACTGATATATAAAAGCTGATTTATAAATCACTGGTGTCGCAAACAGGTGGGTGGCGGGTGGCTAGGTAAAACTTCGTTATCAGCAACAGTATTGTGGATTTCTATCGTGTATTTACGCAGAGATATACAGAACTTTTATTAAGAACCAATGACAAATGTATATGTATATATATATATATATATATATATATATATATATATACGACGGGTTTCTTTCAGTTGCCGTCTACCAAATCCACTCGCAAAGTTTGGTCGGCCGAAGGCTATAGTAGATGACACTTGCCCAATATGCTACACAGTATGACTGAACCCGGAGCCATGTGTTTGAGGAGCAAGCTACCTACCGCGCAGCCACTCCTGCGCCTGTATATGTATATATATATATATATATATATATATATATATATATATATATATATATATATATATATATATATATATATATTATATATATGTAAATATATTCATGTTTTATATATATGTATATTCACATATATATCATATATTGTATATATATATATATAGATAGATAGATAGATAGATAGATAGATAGATAGATAGATAGATAGATATATCTTATCTATATTTATATTGTATATATATGTATATTCACATATCTATATATATTTTATCGTCTATATATACATATATGAACAGACATATATATATATATATTATATATATATATATATATATATATATATATATATATATATATATATATATATATATATATATATATATATATATATATATTTATTTATTTATATTTTATATAGACCTGAGAGACCTGCATGCGGTGGATGTAGGTGTCTTCAAGACAAGGCTGGACCTCTTCCTGTCAGGTGTCCCAGATGAACCAACTTCACAGCAGGAGGTGCAGATGAGAGCAGCTGCATCAAACTCTCTCATGCACCAAATGTCAATTTCTGAAGTAAAATTCGTGAAGTAAAATTGTGTAGCAACACCAAATGGCGGTGCACCAGCATGGCCACAGCTCATGAGCTGAGACTAGATAAAATGAAATAAAAATGAAATACAATATCTTATATCGTATATATATATATATATATATATATATATATATATATATATATATATATATATATATATATATATATATATATATATACATATATATACATATATATATATCCATATATATATACATATATATACACATATTTGATATATATGTATATACACATATATATAGAGACATATGTATATATATATATATATATATATATATATATATATATATATATATATATATATATATATATATATATATATATATATGCTATATATATATTTATATTTTATGTATATATGTATATTCACATATATCTTTTATCGTATATATATATATACATATATATATACATATATATATTTACGTATATATATATATATATATATATATATATATATATATATATATATATATATATATATACACATATATATAGAGAGAAACATATATATATACTTAATCGTCAGAACATGCAAATATAAGGGCTCATATGTATATACACGCTTTATATGTTACACATGAATACGTACATGTTTGTGTGTGTATGTGCCTGTGTGTATGTTCTCAATGCACATGACTGTGTGTACATGCATGTGTGCATCCTTGTATGCGTGTGTGCAAGCGTACAAAGAGCATCAATTTCTTTATTTTTTCTTTTATCAGACCAACTTCTTGCCATATATATATGTATGTGTGTGTGTGTGTGTGTATTTGAGTGCGAGCGTTTATGAAGTTGTGTGTATGTGTATACCACGAGCACATAAACGCAACATAAATAATATAGACACACAAACATATATATGTGAGTGTGTATGTAGGTATTAATCTATTTATCTATCTATAAGTCGCGCCCCTTTTTGTCTCTCATTATAGGTATATATGTACACACACACGCACACATACAGATACACGCATATATATATACATATACATACATGCATATATATATATATACATATATATATATTAGCATAAAAGTATGACGTTTGTGTGGAACCTTGTATGTATGTTTCTATGTAATAATGTAGGTACGTACGTACTTACATACATATATATATATATATATATATATATATATACATTCATATATACGCCTCTGTATATACATTTTTATGTATATGTATATATGCATGTATATATTTACACACATATATGCTTACATACATGCACATACATATAAATGTATATATATATATATATATATATATATATATATATGTATATATATACATACATGTAAATGTATGTGCATGTATGTATGTATATATATATATATATATATATATATATATATATATATATATATATATATATATATATATATATATATATATATATATATATATATATATATACATATACACAAACGAAGGTACACATACAAATATACAAATATACATGTAGTTTAGACTCTGATACAACGACCACCTACCAACAAATATTTTAGCAGACAACTATGATGAGAAGCGCAGACATCATCCACCAGAAATATTTCGGAAGTGACTGGCATATTGAATTCTTTCACATGTATAAATGTGAAAAAAGCAAAAGTAGTGTACAAAAAATAATACGTACATCCACAACAATTCATATATATTTAATCATACATATATGCGCATAAAGTGTGAATGTATATGCATATATTTGCTCATACGCATATTTATCGTGTGTGCCTTTTTGGTTGTTTTTTTTTTTCTGCTGACTTTTGTTGTCTAGCAATCTACCCGTCTCCATCTCATTCTCTCCGCTCTCTTTCCTTTAGTATGTGTGTGTATATGTTCGTGTATGTATGTATATTTGTATATATGTATATATATATATATATAATTTTATGTCTATATATATATATATATATATATATATATATATATATATATACATATATATGTATATATATATATATATATATATATATATATATATATATATATATATATATATATATATATATGTCTGTATGTATATGTATATGTATATGTATATATATATATACATATATATACATACATATGTATGCATGTATAGATAGATAGATAATGCATATTGATATAAATGCATGAATATATGTATATCCACACATGTGCACATGTTTATATACGTATATATATATATACATATACGTGGAAGCATACATACATACATGTGTGTATGTGCGTGTGTGTGTGTGTAGTTTAGTGTGTGTACAGATTTTCACGTAAGTGTGTGTATGTGAGCATCAGTAATGATGTTGATAAATACATAAGTACATAATACATACGTACACATATATATATATATATACACACACAAACACATGTATATATACATACAAGCATACGTACATTCATGCACGCGCATGCACACACATATGTGCACCCGTATCAGTATGTGTGTGACCGTGTTTGTTCGTGTGTTAGGGTATGTATGTAAGAGTATATATTTTCCTTATCTTAGCAAATATTTCTATAATCGTTTATTTATCTCTCCCTATATCGAACTATATTAAATCAAAGAATGAAATTTATGGTATTATCTCTCATTCTTTAATTATGGTCGTCTCTGCACAGCATAGGAAATTATCTTCATGAATATAATAAATATTAATGGCGATACGAACATAAATGAATTCCTATGATTATAATACAGGGTGTCCCTAAAGTCTGGACACATAGTCGAAATGTATATTTTCAAGAAATACATGCAAAATTTTCAACAACATTTTATTCAATTGGGATATTAACATATCTTTAATATGATTTCCAATATTTGTGATGAAAAGGTCGATGCGCTTTGCAAGATTTACGTGAACCGGATGCCATAACTCCACACTGCCATCAATTTGAGCACATTCATCGCTGAACAACACACAGTCGTCGGTAAAACGCTAGTTTTCATCCAATATGTGTCCAGACTTTAGGGACATATGTATATTTTTGCGATGGAAACAATGTGCATTTCTTCAGGAACTTTGCTTACATATGCGTATACCCTTGTACATATGCATTCAATTGTATGCGTATGAATGTGAAGGGCTGCGGAAAAGTTTCTTGTTTTCGGTAAAATAAAATACAGGAGGATCAGGGATCATCAGTTAATTATGATTTTATTCAGCATATTACCCTCTTAGATTCTCACACTTATTGCAGCGGACCTTCAGTTTTTTTCAGCCCTTTAGATGAACTAGAAAGTTTGAGCCTACAGACAAGCCGTTCGTGACAACCTTAAAGCTAGGAACTTTTCAGTACCCGCTCGATATATGCATGCATGTATGTGCCTGCACGTGTGTATATAATTATATAAGTATTCTTTTTAATTATTTTAATTACCAACTTTTATTTTCCCTGAAAAAAATGCCTTCCTTCTATGTTGTCTTCTTTTCTATAATACTTGAAACTCATTCATGATTATAACTTAGATCACAAATGCAAAACTACCCAAAACTACACCTCTCTTAACGTATCTCATTTAATTTCTTATTCATTCAATTTCGATTTACTTAACGTACTTGATTCAATTCATACTCATTACTAAATTTACATTCAGTCGTATAACATTCTCTTCCCAACAGCGTTATCGAGTCAGTGCGTCTTCATGATTTTGTTTAGAATATTGTTACTGTTTGATTTCAGGCAGATTTTGCCGTTCGATGAAACGTAGCACGCAAATAATTTTACCCCAATAACGCCGAAATAATATCTACTGAATGAATATATATATATATATAAATATTAGTGTGTGTGCGTGTGTGTGTGTGTTTGTGTGAGTGTGTGTGTCTGTGTGCGTGTGTGTGTGTGTCCGGCTCGTATCGTCTATTTGTCCGGATTTTTTTATTTTCCTCCATTAAGTTTTTGTTCCATTTTATTTTATATATACATATCGCGGCGTACGTACATACTTGTGCTCACCTTATAGTAAGTATGTATCTAAATTTTGTACGATTCTTTATTGTCCTTTAGTCCCCCTCATACTTTCTTCCTCATTTCTTTTTCTCACTCCCCCTCTCTCATATTTCTTGTCCCTCTCTTTCTTTAACTCTTATTTTTCCTCCTCGTTTATCTCCGCTGTAACTTCCCCATTGTCTGATTTTTTTCTAATCTTTCAATCCCGCTGCCCCCAACCTCTCTCTCTCCTCCTTCCATGTGACCGGTGTTCGGACATCTATGATTTTTATTTCGTGGCCTGACTGCCGACTGCCAACTCCACTTATGTCCATCACCTATGTTCCTGCTTTTCTAATGCTATTAGTTTAGACTTGGGGGGGGGCAACCAGATCGAACAGTCTCATGTGTAACTACCCGAAACTGTAGGGACATCTGGTAACTTGACTGACGAAAGAAAGCCGCGAATGACCCGTTCTTTTTTTTTACCTGTCCCTCTAATTGTTTTTCCTGTCCGCCTTGTATCGTCTATCTGTCCGGATGGTTTATTGTCCTCTATTGCATTTTTGTTGCATTTTATATATAGTGTAAAATCATATAATAAATGCACGAACAAACGGAAAACAGGCACAAAAGATTACCAATTCCTCATAAGTTATCGGCCAGGGAGGCAAATTCAATTTCGCGCCTTTAATGATAATATTAATTTTCCTTCCGGTGGCGCCAGCAACAAAAAAAAAAACAGCTGCTGGAAATGAGACAAAAACATTACAAGAACGAAGAAGGCAAAGAGTGACACAGAGGGCAGAGGGGGAGAAAGAGAAGAGAGAGAGAGAGAGAGAGAGAGAGAGAGAGAGAGAGAGAGAGAGAGAGAGAGACGATGAGAAAGAGACAAACAAACGGAATACGGACATAGAAGATGACCAACTCCTCATCAGTTATCGGCCAGCAGTGCATTTATTATATGTTTTTTTACCTTATTAATCAATGGAACGCTACGTATCCTTGACGTTAATTACAGTGTCTTTTATATATTCGTACGATGTCTTCTCCAATCCCACTTCTCTCATCGTCCTCCTCTTTTCTTCTCTCTATCTCTTCCTCTCTTATTTCTTCTCTTTTCTTCTCTCTGTCTCTTCCCCTCTCTCTCTCTCTCTCTTTTCCTCCTGCTCTCTGTGTCTCTCCGTCTGCCTTTTACAACTTTTCTCCCAGGTAATACTGACATGTGACCCGTGGTCATCTTCTTTTTCTCTTTCTCCTTCCTTTTTACACCGACCGCTGAAGCAACCGATTGTATTTTCTGTGATCTACCACTTCAATTTCTTTCACTGTTTGTTGTGCTTCTGTTTCTAAACGTTTGGGATTTTCCTTTGAGTATTATCCACACTTTCACCTCTGTTTATTTCGTCCTTGTCCTCTCGGCCGTTCACAGATGTTCCCGGCTAGAATCACATTTATTCATGTTCGTATGTCTACTTCTGTGCTGGAAGTCTATCCATTTATTGCTTGATCGTTCTTGTTGTTATGTTTTGGTCCCATTTCCCAGCAGCTTCTTTTTTTTTTTTTGTTGCTGGCGCCACCTGAACAGGAACAAAATTATCGTTGAAGGCGCGAAATTGCTTTCGACCCGCTGGCTGATAACTGATGAGGAGATGGTGACCTTCAGTGTCTGTTTTTCAGTTTGTCTGTGTATTTAGTATATGTTTTATATCTTATTAATTTATGGAACGCTATGTAACCTAGACTTTATATGTATGTATATATATGTGTGTGTCAGTGTGTGTGTGTGTGTGTGTGTGTGTGTGTGCGTGTGCGTGTGCGTGTATGTATATGTATATATATATATATATACATATGCACACACACACACGCACGCACACACACACACACACACACACACACACACATACATATATATATATATATATATACTAGCGTGTCAGAGCCGTTAATAATAACGAAATATCATGAAAAAATGTTACCCAATGAGACAGTATTAATTTTTTATTGCCACAAGTGTGGCTGTATGATAAGAAACTTGCTTCCCAACCACATGCTTCCGGGTTCAGTCCCACTGCGTGGCACCTTGTATAGGTGTCTTCTACTATAGACTCAGGCCGATCAAAACCTTGTGAGTGGAATTAGTAGATGGAAACTGAAAGAAACCCATGGTACATAAGTGTATGCGTGTATGTGTGTGAGTGTGTGTGCGCGCGCGATTGTGAGAGAGAGATAGTGTGTGTATGTATGTGTGTGTGCGTGTGTTTGAGTGTGTGTGTGTGCGTGAGTGCATGTGTATGTGTCTATGTGTGAGTGTCTTTGTGTCCGTGTTTGTCTCCCACCATCTCATGACAACCGTTGTTGTTGTGTTTATGTCCCCGTAATTTAGCATTTCGACAAAAAAAAAGACCCACAGAATAAGTACTAGGCTAAAAAATAAATCATTTGTTCAATTTGATTGACTAAATCCTTTCAAGGCGGTGCCCCAGCATGGCCGCATTCAAGTGACTAAAACGAGTAAAATATTAAAAAATGAAGTTAATAATTAGAAAATAAAGTAATATTTTTAAATGCCAAAATAATAGGAAATAAGAAAATTTTATTTAACACTCTCAAATCAACATACGAATATATGATTCAATGCTGATGTTTTTGAAGAACATTTCTTGTGTAGATATGAAGAAGCATTAACACACTTTGGCCTCTGAATTTTCAATTTAAAAGCGTTCTTAACACTAACCCTAAGCTAGATCAAGTCATTCCACATCGTAAACTACAGATATTGCTGTCGACCGCACACTAGAATAGCAACGAAATTTCTTATGACTGTTGCTATGCCGGCAAATCATCTGAATTTATGAGACAATGAAGGTAGCAGAATGAACATCTGAATGCAAAACATAAACAGAACTCCAACAAGTAAGTGGAGACCGCGTTTTAAAATTTAGAGAGAAAGAATTTTATAGGTTTTAGTGGGGAAAAAAATCAGATCAAAATTAAATGTCATGTTTTATCGTATGGTTGTAACTTACCTCAAAACAACTGCTCGGGCTACAATAATGATCAAGAAATATTTTATAAATGTAGCGACGCATGGCAAATCGTGAAAATTAAAGAATATTAGAATATTAGTAAAGCATGAAGAAGGTAGAATAAACTTTCAAATATAAAAGGCAAACATAACAGCAAAAAGAGACGCAGTTGCAGTTAGAGATAAATAGAAAAAATTAACAGAGCATCTCCAGCTCGTGTCGAATGATCTAGAAATTAGATTCTAGAAATTTAGAAAGAGGAACAAATTCAAGAGCTTCAAACGCTAAAGTGATACTCCCCAAAAAGTATACATACAAAGACATGTTGCGTATTATATTTATATATATATTGGTACACATGCACACACACACACACACACACACATACACACACAGATATATATATATATATATATATATATATATATATACACACAGATATTTATATGCGTGTGTGTGTGTATATATTTATATATATATATATATATATATATATATATATATATATATATATATATATATATATATATAAATGGATGCTCCGGAAATAATATGATTTATGATCAATGGAGATTTAAAGTTTGAAAGGGCGTTTTCTTAAACAAAACTTCCTGCTCGGACAAGAAAAAAAAACTATAATACCATATTCTCAAAGTTACTTGATTTGAAATAGTATTTAGATTCAAAATTGTATCTTCGAAAAAATGAGACCTTACACATATGACTGGTAATATTGTGCACCACAGAGGAAGTCTATGTACTAATAAAATAGGCAGATGTTGAAAATAGAAAAAAGAGATACTATCAAAATGGCGTTACAAAAACAAATTGAGCTTGGCAAAAGGCAATGAGAAAAGAGAAACCGATTGATCTAAGGGATGTAAGCATTAGGGCCAAACCGGAGTTATACGGTAGAATGAGGTACCGAACGGTAATAGTGGTTTCTTGACGTTTAAAACATTTCTTCGTTTATATACTATTTGAGGATTAACTGACCCAGTAGATATTTACATGCTGAGCAAAATGTTCAGCGGAATTTCGTCCGTCTTTACGTTCTGAGTTCAAATTCCACCGAGGTCGACTTTGCCTTTCATCATTTCGGGGTCGATAAATTAATTACCAGTTGCGTACCAGGGTCGATCTAATCGACTGACCCCTTCCCCAAAATTTCGGGCCTTGTGTCTAGAGTAGAAAAGAATATATACATACACACACACACATATAGATTAGAGAATATAGATGAGGTCACACCAATGTGGCTTATATGAAGAAATATAGCAAAAGGTTTCAAATTGGAATATGATATACAAAATACTTTATGCTCCCTTCTGAGAAATTAATATAAAGCCTGTTACCTTTTACATGGTTGTGTCATATTAGTAATACATATGCCTGGATATTCCATGTAAGCAAATACCTCTAAATATTTTGGCAGATGTTCTACCTATTTTACCATCCATATGTCTTGGTTATAAATTGTTGCATATGCGTATGTATGAAAGTGTGTAAGTGTGTATCTGTTTGCGTGGAGGTATGTACCAGAATTTTTCCGCGTGCATTTGTAATGTTGGTTTCAAATTTTGACACAAGGCCAGCAATTCCAGGGGTGGTGTGAAGTCGATTACATCGACCTCAGTGCGTTACTGTTATTTATTTTATCGATTCCGAAAGGATGAAAAGCATAGTCAACCTTGGCGGAATTTGAACTCTGAACGAAAAGACGGACATAATGCTGCTAAGCATTTTTCCCGGCGTGCCAAGGAGTCTGTCAGCTTGCCACCTTACTGTGTACATGTGTAATATGAAATTATGTGATGCTTTCAAAGTTTTGCACATGGCCAGTGATTTTAATATTAAGGCATTAGTCGATTAGAGCAACCTAGCGCTCAACTGATATTTATTTCATTGATCCCGAAAGGATGAAAGGCAAAGTCAACCTCAGTGAAATTTGGGCCCACAACGTAAATTCCGCTAAACATTTCGTCTGCCGTGGTAAGAAGTTTGGTTCCGGACCACATGGTTTCGGGTTCATTCACATTGCTTAATACCTTGGGCAAGTGTCTTCTACTGTAATCTCGAGTCGACCTTGTAAATGGATTTGGTTGACAGAAACTGAAAGAAGCTCTTCAAATTTGTATGTAAGTATGTGTCAATGTGTGTGTGTCTTTGTGTCTGTGTATGTCTCCTCCACCACCACTTGACAACCGGTGTTGGTGTGTTTATGCCCCTGAAATTTAGGGGTTCAGTAACAAGTGACCGATATAATAAGTAGTAAGCTTACAGTAAAAATAAGTACTGCGGTCGATTCGTCCGACTAAAAATTCCACAAGGTGGCGCCCCAGCATGGCCGCAGTCTAATTACTGAAACAAGTAAAAGATAATCAAATATAGTTCATCCATACATACAATCACATAAAGTTACTGGCTATATGAAACAACCACAAGGGTGTAATGAATAAATTGAAACATTTAGCAAATAAAGTTATAATATAAAACGTCTGAATCATGAGATTAAGCGTTATGGGGTTAACGATAAACTGGTGGCTTAAATCTTCAGGGTTTTGAATAGGAGGGGCGGGTTCGTATAAGATGAAACTGGAGGAGAAAAACTATCATGTTGGCGGTCGATATCTCAGCAACGAAAACCCAAAGATCATGTCAAATTATCTCACTGTCAAAGAATTGACATGGTAGAGGCATACGTGTGAAAGGTCACCAGTTGTAGCTACTACTCCTCCATGTCAGTCAAAGATATCTATCTTGGTGTCCATTCGTCATAACGAGATTCGGAGTTCACGTGTTTCATGCGCGATCACTGCATCCAGTAAGCAGCCAACTGCTCTAGCACCAGCAACATGTCGAAGTAATAATAATCGCTGGCAATTATTTTATGTTTGTTATAGCCAATGACATCGGGAAATTCCGAAGTACAATCACAGAGTGAAATATCAGTCAATAATGCTATGACTCTTTTTTTTCCTTGTTCTTAATCCAGATTGTCCTATTACTTTTTCCTCAGCTTTTATGTCATCCTCTACACACATAGGCTTTCATATCTGTGCGCGTGCGCATGTGTGTGTCTCTACGTGTGTGTGTATGCATGCTTGTGTGTGTTGTATGTATGTATGTATGTATATATATATATATATATATATATATATATATATATATATATATAAATTTTTTTCAGAATGAGATAAAAAAAACAAGGCTGTGAAGATTTTAGAACATTTATAAATAGAACGTCTTACAGCTGTTTCCAGGATATTTATTATATCCTTTCATCGGAGACGGTGTGAGAAAATGGTTAAGCAATATTTAATTTAGGTAAGATACGAAATAGAGAGTGAAGTGGAGGAATGAAAATAGATGTGAGATACGCATGGATATTGCATTTGTAGATCCATTATTTAAGCAGAATGGTATACATATAAGATTCCAATACCTTGTGAGTAAAATCCAATAGTATTTAAAATTGGTCATTCCAAATATAGAATTGTACACAGTGCTATTGAATCAAGGGTTTGATCAGATTCTACAAAATTTTTGTTTTCTAAATTTCACTAAGACATTGGTAAACCCGAAACCATGGTAAAAAATATAGCGTCTGTCTAGCATACTGCACAGTGGTGGTTACGAAGCAAATACTTCAAGTACACAGCAAAGCTAACCTATACTGTCCGAAATACTTGCATCCAATCCAGAATGTTTTAAAGAGACCAAGAACGGCAGTGTACTGTCATGATAATTTAATATGACAAAACTGAAAATTAAATGGAGTCACTCACATGCAACCGAATAGTCAGTCAGAGGATTCTAGTTAATTACACAAGATAAAAATTCTGTTGGATCTAACAATACACCCTCTTAAAATACAGATAAATTAATAAGCCTAGCTGAATATGGTTGGAGTAAATATTTTGTTTTCCTCTTTCCTCTTACCTTGAGTCTTTTTGGGGTTATTTTTTTACGTTGGAGTATTGGAATCGAATACACCAATATTTTAGGTGGTATTGAAAAGAGGTATAGTTTTACCAGAATATATGAAAACTAGTTCCTTATAGACAAAACAACGGTGACAAAATAATCATGAGAAGCTACGATTTCTGTAACATCTGTAATAACATTTGTTCGACGGAGGATCCGGCGCTTTTTATACGGGGCTTCGCCAACTTCTTGGGAGCTACTTATCTGTACTTGTGCACAACCACTGTTGACATTAAAAACTTCTCCACTTTGAGCTTGGAAAGTCACATTTGAATAGTTGTAACCAAGATAGGAGCCTCTACTTGGTCACTTGATCTGTTACAGATAGTAACCAAATCTCCCTCAAATTACACCCCACCATCTTAAAAAGAAACGACACACAAGGTAAAACCGTCTTAGATATACTGCATGAACTAAAGATTAGATTCCCACGGATGGAGTCCCTTCAATCATATGCTTCGCCCCGAGGTCACCTGAGGCTACATAACAACAATTACGACTATAAAAACATCAACATTACTGTCTTCTATTTTCCATTTTTCGTTGAATTTGGGCAAAAATATAAAGAGTTGTATATTTTAGGAATATTTATGAATTCTTTCATTCGTGTTCCTCCGCATCAACCATCAGCACGGTCGTCCATTGCATTCTCATCACTGCTACTAACAACAATGCCACTGCCATCACCTCTTCCAAACTATTGAAACCAACGCCTGCTCATCTTTGCAAGAATCTGTCTACCTCATACAACCTTAATTTCCACCGCTATATTATCACCAAAACACAATTCCACCACCGCTATCAACACAACAAATACTGTAATAACCTGCATTCTTATTTGCGCCTCTTCAACACCTTCACCGATATGCTGGTCATCGTACCGACTTCTTTTCTGCACCCTCAATATCCAACCTAATTCAACATGCCTTACCGAACCCACTCCCAAATCCACCAGCAACATCCTCTCAACCACAGCTACCACATTTCACAACTAACATTCTTATTATCCACTTCATAACTAACTCTTCAAGCAGAACTTTCCTACAACTCTAAGAAAACAAAACCCGATGCCATTGCAGTCACTCCTACTGTAACCACAATCGCCGTCATCATTTGCATTATGCCACCAACAACAACGACAACAGCTGCGACGATTGCGGAACGTCTACCACCATCATCATCTCTTACTATTTATGTTACAAGTCTTTAGACCGATTCCTTTTCAGCTACCAATATCACAAACAGCCATTAAACCACCGTCTTTATCTTCATTCTCGCCATCACCGCCACCAACAGGTACAATAACATCAACACCACTGCTGACGCATTCACTAATGTCATCCCATCTCCCCGCTTTCAAGGTTTTCAAACCGTTTCTTTTCTTCCAATACACATTACACACCGCCACCATCACCACCATTAACACCACGACAACCGCCCACTACTACTACTACTACTACTACTACTACTACTACTACTACTACTACTATTAATAATAATAATAATAATAATAATAATAA
The DNA here is from genome assembly GCF_046866305.1 of Octopus bimaculoides. Classification (NCBI taxonomy): domain Eukaryota; kingdom Metazoa; phylum Mollusca; class Cephalopoda; order Octopoda; family Octopodidae; genus Octopus; species Octopus bimaculoides. Next base: position 166,947,414 of record NC_142928.1, read on the forward strand.
TAATAATAATAATAATATACAGCTGGAAAACTATTATAAAATAACCACCATAGGACTGCAAAAATACCTACTCCAGAAGCAAGGAAAACTAATACAAATAGCCACAAAACACGAGCAAAACAAAACACTGTTTTCAGTATTTAAGGAAGCTGACAAATACAAACAAGAAATCATACAACCTAACAAATACGAAGAAGAAGAAGAAGAAACAACAAAAGCTATAAAACAAATGAAATCCAAACTAAAACTAGAACAGCAACGGACCATGATAAAACGATGGCAAGAAAAGCCCCTACATGGTAAATACTGGGCTAAACTAAATGCAAAAGAAATAGACAGAGAAAAATCCCAGCAATGGCTGAGAAGCTCAGGACTCAAAGCAGAGACTGAAGGATTTTTAATTGCTGCACAAGACCAAAGCCTCCCCACCAGAAATTACCAAAAACATATAATGAAAAGAAACATAACAAGAAACTGTAGAATATGTGGAGATGGACAAGAAACAATAAATCATATTATATCTGGCTGCCCAGTCCTGGCTAAGAAGGAATATATTCACAGACACGACAGAGCTGGGACCTATATACACTGGAAGCTATGCCAACACTATGGAATAACAACAGAAAAAAGATGGTATAAACACACGCCAGAAAAGGTCACAGAAAACGAGAAAGCAACCATACTCTGGGATATGCCAATACACACAGATAGAGAAATTAAGGCAAATAGACCAGATATAGTTGTCAAAGATCATGAAGAAAAAAAATCCTTTCTAATTGATGTATCAATACCAGCAGATGACAACGTTTCTCTAAAAGAAATGGAAAAACTTTCAAAATACAAAGACCTGGAAATAGAGGTAACTCGGATGTGGAATCTAAAAACGGAAACAATTCCTATCATAGTAGGTCCCTTAGGTATAATAAAAAAAATATTCAGACAAATACATAACAAAAACACCAGGACTTACAAATATATATTACATACAGAAAATTGCACTACTGGGCACTGCACACATCCTACGCAAAACACTTTCAATACAGTAACCATAAGAGCACCACAGCAAACCACAGCACATACCCAAGGCGCACAGAGCTGCGCTCGGTAGTGAAGTGAAAGCACGTTATAAAAATAAAACTACTGAATAATAATAATAATAGTCTTTTCTATTCTAGGCACAAGGCCCGAAATTTTAGCCACATTGGTGTGACCTCATCTATATTCTCTAATATATATGTGTGTGTGTGTATGTATATATTCTTTTCTACTCTAGACACAAGGCCCGAAATTTTGGGGAAGGGGTCAGTCGATTAGATCGACCCTGGCACGCAACTGGTACTTAATTTATCGACCCCGAAAGGATAAAAGGCAAAATCGACCTCGGTGGAATTTGAACTCAGAACGTAAAGACAGACGAAATACCGTTAAGCATTTCGTCCGGCGTGCTAACAGAAAGGAACCGATGCTGGATCATAGATATAGTATGCCCAGCTGATAACAAGGTATGCGATAAGGAAGAAAGACAAGTCGATAGATACGATAGGTTAGCTTGGGAGGTTAAGCAGTTGTAGTCGATGAAAAAGGTGATAGTAGTACCAATAATTGTCGGAACCCTGGGAACAGTGAGTACATGGAACTAATAGGGGCTGCAATAAGGGTGGAGCACTTGCAGAAAACACCAGCGTTAGAAGCTGTACAAAGACAATAATAATAATAATAATAATAATAATAATAATAATAATAATAATAATAATAATAATAATAATAATAATAATAATAATAATAATAATGATAATGATAATAATAATAATAATAATAATAATATCATGGAATAGTGCTCATGGGAACTGCCCATATCCTACGTAAAATACTGTCTATGTGATCTCAAATTTTAAAGCAAACACATAATTTTCTTATGGTTTCTTAAACATTCACTTGAACAAAACTGTACAAATCCAAATATATGGTATCCTAGGCATAACACCTACATGAACTTCTAACTTGTCTCTTGAGGTCTCTGGGTGAGACTTGGATCCAACTTGTACAAATGCAAAACAAAAGTCAAACATATAATAATAATAATAATAATAATAATAATAATAATAATAATAATAATAATAATAATAATAATAATAATAATTCATTCGTTTTATTGGCCACAAGGGCTAATATCAATTAAAGATATGTAAGGACAAAGACAGGACGAAGGTTACAAAAGGTTTTGTCCGAAAAGGTAGGAAAGTTCGTCTAAACAGAGGAAGAAAACGGAGAAAGATATAATAAATAAATAGATAAATAAATAAATAGAACTCCCAAAGAGGGAGGCGCTTCGAAAAAGGAAAGGTTACACGTGGAAAAACCCATAAAACCACGGGAGCCTGATCAGAAAAAATAAGAAAGGGGTATAGAGCCCTTTCTCCTTTTACATTACCTTTCTTTTTTTTTTCTACAGGTGTATTCTCAGAATTGGTCCGTTTATACTGGCCATTCTTCCAACAATCACCCATCTTTCAACGAATTTGCTATGAGCCAGCACTTCCCTCTCTACAGTCATCTTCCTTTTCAAGTGGAACTTGAAAAAGTTGATGAGGCCTTGGCCAAAGAGGAAAGTGTTTGTCTTTAGCCCTTTCAAACGGGTCCACCATATCACCTCTTTCGCTACAGCCACTAGGCATAGGAAAATTGCCTTGCCCTCCCGGTTAAAGGAGGTCGGCGGGTCAATCCTCACGATGGATTCAGCTGATAGCCGGATCCGTCCTACACGTGACAGTAGCTGTTCGATATAAACCCACAGGTCAGCAATGCTCGGGCACTGGACGAGTGCGTGCAGAACGGTTTCGTCGTCCTGAGCGCACTTCGAGCAGGCCCGGTTGACGGCACTTCCGTGCCGGTAGAGTTTATCTCGAACAGGTAGCGCACCTCGGTAGCACTGCCAGGCGAGGGACCTTTGGAAATTATCCATGAGCCCCGGCCCGAAAGTTCTCCTGAACAGACTGTTTAGCTGATTATCTTCGAGTTTCTTCGAGTTTCTCCGAGAACGTCGTCGCACTTTTCCTCCACTAACCCTCTATAGAACGCTAGAGTGGAGCTACTACCGATCGCACTGCCCGCCTGACTGAGGGCGGTGAGAGCTTAATGATAATTCTAATCCTTTCTACTCTAAGCACAAGGACTGAAATTTGGAAGAAGAGGCTACTCGATTAAATCGACCCGAGTACTCCGATGGTACTTACTTTATCGACCCTGAAAGGGTGAAAGACAACTCGACCCCGGCGGAATTTGAACTCAGAACATAAAGACGAACGAAATACCATTAAGCATGTGGCCCGGCGTGCTAACAATTCTGCCAGCTCGCCGCCTTAATAATAATAATAATAATTTCTACTATAGGCACAAGGCCTGGAATTTGTTGGGCGTCGGTAGGTTAATCGATTACATTGACCCCAGTGCTCGACTTATTTTTTGACCCCAAAAGAATGAAAGGCAAAATCAACCTCTGCAGAATTTGAACTCAGAACCTAAAACCAGACGGAATACCGCTAAGCATTCCGCCTGTCATGCTAATGATTCTGCCAGCTCGCAGCCTTAGTAATGATAATAATAATAATAATAATAATAGTAATAATAATAATAATAATAATAATAATAATAATAATGATAAAAATAATAATAATAATAATAATAATAATAATAATAATAATAATAATAATAATAATAATAATAATAGACGAACTAGAAACACCTGCAGAAAAAGCTAAGCGCTTGAAAACCCGTGCAAAAATTGCTGCCGTAGATATTATGACGGAAAAATGGCATGGAAAACCTCTCAATGGCAAATACCCAAAGAGAGCGAATAATGCAGATATTGACAAAGCCCTTACCCACCAATGGTTAATGGCCTCTGGCTTGAAATCAGAAACAGAGGGGTTTATCATAGCAGCCCAAGATCAATGCCTACCTACAAAGAACTACCAGGCCAACATATTAAAGAACGGCAGCTCCCCATTATGTCGTATATGCCAACAACAAAATGAGACCATCGATCATGTTGTCTCCATGTGCAGTCTGCTTGCGCCTACAGAGTATCTCAACAGGCATGATAGAGCTGCACAATATATTCACTGGGTAATATGCAAAAACCTGGACTTGCCCCATGATAAAAACTGCTGGGAACACAAACCACCCCCAGTACTTGAAAATGATCACATTGCACTCCTCTGGAACTTCACCATTCAAACTGACAGTAAGATAGACGCAAATAGGCCAGACATCATACTGAAAGACTTCAGACAAAAATCATGCCTCCTCATTGATATGACTGTCCCAATCGATATAAACGTATCTGTCAAGACCTACCAAAAACTGAGCAAATATAAAGATCTTGAAATAGAAATTAGCAAAATGTGGAATCTGAAGACGAAAACAATACCTATTGTCATAGGTGCCCTGGGAATGACAGCGAAACGGGCTGATTACTACCTAGCTCAGATACCAGGAAACCCCAAATTGGCTGAAGTTCAAAAGATAGTGCTCATGGGAACTGCCCATATCCTACGTAAAATACTGTCTATATGATCTCAAATTTTAACGCAAACACATAATTTTCTTATGGTTTCTTAAACATTCACTTGAACAAAACTGTACAAATCCAAATATATGGTACCCTAGGCATAACACCTACATGAACTTCTAACTTGTTGTCTCTTGAGGTCTCTGGGTGAGACTTGGATCCAACTTGTACAAATGCAAAACAAAAGTCAAACATAAAATAATAATAATAATAATAATAATAATAATAATAATAATAATAATAATAATAATAATAATAATAATAATTAATTCGTTTTATTGGCCACAAGGGCTAATATCAATTAAAACATGTAAGGACAAAGACAGGACGAAGGCTACAAAAGGTTTTGTCCGAAAAGGTAGGAAAGTTCGTCTAAACAGAGGAAGAAAACGGAACAACCACCGCTATCACCTCTCGCTTCATTCAATACATTTCAGGTTTACAAACTGATGTGGTCAATCGATCTGCTGCTAACTTGCTAATAATAACAACCAAATCTCTTAGAAATCACACCCTACCGTCGTAAAAAGAAAAAAAAGACTAGAATTCCTTTGATCATTAGACTCTCCAATCAATAACTAACCTGGGGTTAAACAGCAACAATAACAACTTCTCAAGATTTCCGTTATTTTCAAGAAGGACAGGGGCAGGGTTTTGGTGGAGGAGGGCTCTCTAAGATAAACCCCCTTTTGCTGTTGTTTATTCGCTACTTTTCCGAGAGATGTCTTGTCGCCGTTTAGTTTACTTTTTGTATATCTGTCTGTCGTTGTTTATTTAAAATGACGATCGTTTTCGTTTACTCTTTACCCAACCTCTGACTTCTTTGCTTTAACAAACGACGTTTCTGCTAGCTTTAACGTTTGTCTTTCTTAAATATTTTATACTATTCCGCCACACACATACACAGACACGCACACGCATGCACACTCAAACACACACGCACCACATACACACGCTCCTGTACATCCATACATACACCGCATTTTTTCTTATCTTCCGTTGTGGAGGGTTGCGTTTTTCATTGCAAGTAATTCTTCCTTTCTTGAGCCCCGCTCCCCACTAGACACATAGACATACGCACACATTCACAAAAGCCTACACATTCTTATCTTCCCTTTTGTTTTCGGGGAATTTTTTCTTCCACTTTCTGCCTTCTTTTTTTATATTTTCTTTATGTCTCCTTCTGTTACTTCCAACTTCACCCGCCATCACCAACACTACTACATCTGTTTATTTTATTCTGCTTATATATATATATATGTGTGTGTACATATATATATAGGAGTACGTGAGTGCGTAGGAGTGTGTGTGTGTGTGTGTGTGTGTGTGTGTGTGTGTGTGTGTGTGTGTGTGTGTGTCTATATTATTCGTTTCTTTTGGTTTTAATGTTGACATTTTGCTATTAATCTTGTTCGTTTTTGTTGTTTTAAGAGATTTCGCGAATATCCTTTAGCCAACATGTGCCGCCGTCAATTTGTCATTCTTGCCAAATATATAATAAATTCGAGACCATATCTCACATCTAACCCAGGTTTTTGTTTGTTTCCTTTATTTATTATTATCATTGTTGTTGTTATTATTATTATTATTATTACTATTATTAGTTTTATTATTTTGTTTTATTATATTATAACAACTTGTTTGTTTACAACTTATCACTTATCACGTTAGCTCACTTTTAAGTAAATAGAATATATTAACACATGGCTTAAGATGGGACGCAGTTAGCGACTGCGACGAACTCAAATACACACACAGAGACGCACACATACGCACATGCACACATACCCATTTACACACATAGATGCAGAGACAGAGACGGAGTGAGAGAGAGAGAGAGGGTGGGGTGAGAGGGACAGAAATGGAGACAGGGAGAGAAATACAAGGTCAAAGCGTATAAGATTATTGAAAGTGCTATATCATAAAAGGGACTTCAAACAATGGCAAAATGTTCCAACTTTTTCTTCAGAGTGTTGCGTAGTCAAATTAATCTATCCTGGTATATGAGTGGTATTTATCAGCCACAGTAAAAAGGAAGGCGGTGGAGCGTGGCTTAGTGGTTAGGGTGATGAACTCACGATCGTAAGATTGGTTTCGATTCCTGGACCGAGCGATGCGTTGTATACTTGAGCATAACACTTCATTTCATGCTGCTCTGAACCACTCAAATGGCCAAAATGAATATTCCGGCATTTAGTCCAGGGTGGGGAATATATACACCAAATTACCGGGAAAACAGACCCCATGAGTCTGTATGACTCGGGATTGAGTATTTTCCGTTATTTTCCTTTTAGAAAATAAGGGCGTAACAAGATATTGATTTCACATTTTGGAACAAGGCCAGCAATTTCGGGAGAGTGAGGTAAATTGATCATATCTATCCCAGTGACCAACTGGTATTTGTTTTATAGATCCCGAAAGGACGAAAGGCAAAGTCGATTTCGGCGGAATTTGAATTCAGGACATGAAGACGGACGAAATGCCGCTAAGCATTTTGCTCGGCGAACTAATGATTCTACCAGCTCGCCGCCTAGGGCATAACAAGCTATTGTAAACTATATATTCTTTCACACTATCGAGTCTACTTTCCACTTCATACCCATGATTGTCACTTGATCTGTTGAGAAATAGGGGCTAAACTGCATCAACCCACAATGTAACGTGTCTCGAAAAAAATCATGTTGGATAATGTGGTCATGGATTCCCTATAAATACTAAAATGATGAAAAGGACATGGTTAGAATGCCTTTGATAATAGGTCTGATCGAGTTAAACAATTTCAATAACAACATTCAGTTGCTCTGTAATGAAGATGGTGCCTGCAGCCAATGACAGAACCGATGAAAACACGTTTGACCTGCCAGAAATGACAACTAGATCCCCAACAAATCTTATTGTACTAATTTTGGATCGAAGTTTTAGAGTTTTAGATACGTTATTCTTGAAAACGAAACAGATGGATATGGCTGGAAGCTTTTAACCGTATGTCTCGCTCGCTCAAGATCGATCATTGGCTAAGAGGACTGCTTAACTATTCAGCCGTACAAAATGACAAGATGATCACTGATCGAACACCGTTGCTCATAGATCTGGCTGACAAGGGTCTGACCTGGGGTTGAAACAACAACAACAATAACATACAATAACATACAAGCAATAACAAATTGTGTGTTTTTTCGTTGACGACGCAGTAATTTATAAAAATGTTATCGTGCAATCAATCTATGCCAGGCTTTCGGAAACATTTCGTACGTACAGAATCATCTAGACTGAGAGAAACTTTTTACTGTCTAAATGATATCAAGAAAAAAATTGTAACGTGATTGCATAATTTAGTTATTTTCCAACCGGTAAAAATCTGTAACTTCAAACTGCTCCATGATAGCCTTAATATTTAGAATTAACGATGTAACTTGTAAGCGAAAGACAACTTCTATAATCAGTCTACTTCTAAATGTCTTAATTTATAATTGAATGAAATGAAAAGTTTTGAGACGGAAAAATGTAGTTAAGAAGAGCATTAACTCTTTCAAACTATAGCTGGTAGACTAGGATACTCCATTAAATATTGTTTCTAGCTTAGACATAAGATCAGCAGTTTTAGGAAGAGTTAATCAATACTCGACTAGGACATTATTTTATCGATCCTGAAGGGATAAAAGACAGAGCTGACTTCAAATGGATTTGAGCACTGAACGGAAAAGAGATGGAAAAAATACAACCTACACGGCTATAAGATGTCAAGAATAAAATTACTCCCTAGAATAGTATTTATTTTTTCGTCAACAATCCAAGACACCGGAGAAAGAAATCCACTGAATAACGCATGCATTAATTAGCAACTGACATTCTAAAAGACTAGCAGACTAGTAGAACTACCGGAGAAGACAAACACAAATGCATTACATGTTAATCAGAGAATAAACCCAATGAAAATACACAAATGTAATAGAAATTCATTTTATGAACCAAATGCATAAAATCTATGGAACAGACGAATACTTGGTGAAAAACCTCAAACACCGGAACGTAACATGCATCACACCCAACCATAAACTTAACTCATAGTTTACAACAAAATACCAAACTAAAAGCTTCCTTATCCACAATATACCGCAAGTATGTAAACTAGAGAACACACGCTATTAATTACCACTGTGATCTATAACTTCGACAGTAAAATTGAAAGTTTGAAAATTGCAAATTTCAAACCTCCAGCTGCTACATTGGGCATACTAGTTCAGCGATTTTTCGTAGGCATCCATGCATTTACAACAAGGAACAATCGCAAACTACTATACCCTATACCACAAAACAAAGTTAGGAAAATACGTACACTCTCTATAAAATTCCTCATGAACATAGAAGATTAATTGTGGAAGCCATAATTACATGACAGTACAATTCCAAAATAAACATGCAAACAACATATCCAAAACAAATTAACACATGGCTACCTATGGATCAGAAATTTAACCAAAACAACCAAATCAACGTAGAAATCTAACGATCAAAAAGTGTGTGTGTCTAAGTCTACATGAAACAATACAGACGCCAAGCAAATTAAATTCATGAAAATGAGATTTTTCAAGTCTGGAAACATCGAATATGAAATTAGGATATTTTTTGTTCCAAACACTAATGGGAAAATACGAAAAGTCTAAAATAAAACGATGAAACTTAAACACAGACTTGTATTTAATGAAACATACACACATATAAACACACTCTCTCATGTATACAGAGACACATATATACATATATATATATGAACGCACACATACACACACATGCATATATATATATATATATATATATATATATACATACACGCATACACACATATATATATACATACATACGCACACATACACACACACATACATACATACATACATACATACATACGTACATACATACATACATACATGCATGCATGCATACATACGAGGTGGCATCAAAAGTTTCCTGGACTAGTTATGTTTAATAAAAAAATTAGCTTATTTAATTAGGTTTTAACATCATCTGCTTCGAAATAGTCACCTTGAGCAGCAATGCAGCGCTCCCAGTTTTTTCTGCTACTTTTGGAATCTGGACTGGAAATCGTTTTGCGTAATCAGGTCGAGGATCTTCTGCGATTCGCTCTAGATTTCGACAACAGTGTATAAATGGCAACCTTTGAATGGCATTTTCATTTTGAGGAAAAGGTGAAAGTCCGCAGATGCTAAATCTGGCGAATAGGGCGGGTATGAAAGCGATACCATGTAACTTTTGACGAAGAATTCACGAGTGAGAAGAGTTTGGTGTCAGGGTGCCTTGTCGTCATGAAGAATCCAATTCTTCGCCTCCCTCAGACGCTTCAAAACGTTGCTGTTGAACTTTGGAGTGACGGTCTAGCCCTTAGGGACGAATTCCCGATGCACAATACCACATTTCTGGGGGTGACGCTCGTAGCAGTTCTTTCAGATTGTTTATCGTCTTCCAGGGACGGTCTTCCGCTTTTGAAGCGCCCGGGCCACCCACTCGAAACATTGCGTTCGACCCATTGCCTCGTCGCCGTAAGCTTGCCGAAGCATGCTGAATATCTCTGTAGCAGACTTCCCAAGTTTAATACGAAATTTCACGTTGGCACTTTGTTACTGTCTATGACAAAACCGCAGACCACAGCAAGCATGTGATCACAAAAATACAAATTTCACAACAGTAATGTCATTCGGCACACTGCCTCATGAAGGCCGCCTTTAGATCTCAGTTCACACATAACTGTGTGTTACCATCTGTTGGCGCGCTACAGAACTAGTCCTGGAACTTTTGATACCACCTCGTAAATACACACACACATGTGCACAATTAAATCCTCTTGAATCTCAAACGGTTTCGCCTTTCAAAGAGCAAAGAATGGGTGATCAGTAATGGCGTAACAATATATAAGCAAAAATATTCGAAACATGCATAGCTCAGAGAACATTGAAACTTGATTGCCTTCCAAAAAATCTTATATATTCTGCAACCAATCAAATATCGACGTGTAGCGAAACAACCATAACTCGATAGCTATTGAATATTGGTGCGAAAATTTTCTCACTGCTACGCCTCAATAATTATTTATATAGTCGTGAAATGTGAAACTCACTGGTACATTTCAAAAAACTACAGATTTTCATAAAATATATGCACTTTACTCCATGTATTGAGTACTTTTCGTTGGTAATTTATTAAGCATCGCGGCTTAAAGTGAACTCCACTACAAATAGATACACACACACACAAACACACGCACACGCATACACATACATATATATATACGTACGTGTGTGCATGCAACTAGATATATATATGTGTGTGTGTGTGTGTGTGTGTATCCATACATACATACACACACGCGCGCGCGCACGCACACATATATATACATACACACAAATACACACATACATAATACACAAAAACACATACACACACATGGTGGATTTGAACACATTTCTCTCGTTTTCCCTCCTTCCTCATATTTCTCTCTCTCTCTGTTCCTCTCTCTTTCTTCCTCTTTCTCTGTCTCTCTCTTTCTCTCTGTCTTTCTTTGTGTCTGTGTGTAGTTATTGGTGCTGGACAAATATCCTTCACCAATTTGTCAATATTTTTATCAATCTTTGATCTAGAATCAGTACAAAGGTGCTTGACAATTTGGTAGACTCATCTGTCATACACCCAGTATATAGCATAAAAAAGATGATCTTGGATAAACACTTTGCTACAAGATACAAATCCAATCTGAATACACTTATATGTATATATATGCATATATATGTATATGTATGTATATATATATATATATATATATATATATATATATATATATATATATATATATATAAATATATATATATGGGGGCTGTAATAGTATATAGGAGATATTAGCAAAATGAAACTTCTGGAATGACCAATGGTGAGATGAAGAGATTACATAAGAATGAGATGAGCAGGGCGATTTAGGCGAATAAATGGTGTCAGTATTAGTTTGATCTCTACACTGGTTCCATGGGTCACTCTAGATTGTGGTGATTGTTATCTCGTAGCCGAAAGCATCATTGTACAGTTTGTGAATGCATATAATTGTGAGCAGCACTAACATGGTGTATGTATGTATTATATATATATATATATATATATATATATATAACATGGTGTCTGTGTGTGTATATATATATATATATATATATATATATATATATATATATATGTATATGAATGTATGTATGTGTGTGTATGTATGAGTTACATTGTATATATGCGTGTGTGTGTGTTTATGTGCATGTGTATACTTCTGTGTGCCATCTTGATGTCTTGCTTACGGAGTCTAAAGGCTATTCAGAGTAGGAGAAAAATATCGAGTTGAAGAATTGGTCTGGAAACAGAGGTTACCGTAGTTGAACTCAATGAAAATAGATTACAGTGCACCGACATTCATTCTGGTTAATAAGTAAATATTGTTATATCTTAGTTTCTATGCTCTTACAATATCGCGTTTTACAATATAAGCAGATAAACGTATAGTACAACATGAACAAAAGAAATGCATCGTATGCGTACAAATTTTTGCTTCATAATATGGTCTTGTTTTATTCATAATTTAATTCTAATAACAAAGTGGTGTACAACCTTGCAAAGATCTTCCTTGTTTGGAAGAGAGCGAGACGGGTGAGAGAAAGAGGAACGACGGGAGGGGCAAAGCAATACTAGGAGAGGTTGGAATGATTAATTTTCATTATAAATATTCAAAAGCATAGACTGCAGAGAAAGCAGTAGAGGTGAGAGAATCCTAGGAGGAAGCCAAATTGTTCTGGCCACAGTTTCTAATTTCCCCCCACCCCCGAAAGAACTGAAGTTATGATTAGGTATGCATCATCATCCTCATCATCATCATTATTATTATTATGGTTGTTGTTGTTATCTTCTTTCAATTTTGTTTCCATTTCTTACCGAGTGTCTTCCCACTACCTAGGACAAAGAAACTCATTGAATACATTAATAGTCCATTAAAATAAACACACCAGATTGTTCGTCTGCAGAGTCACACGTATTGAGAAGAGCATTGTCGCTGTGAATTTTCTTTCTTTTACCCCCCTTTTTCCATGCTTTTTGCTTCTCATATTTTCTTTCTTTTCTTTCTTTCCTATATTTTTCTTCCCTTTTTTTCTATCATATGATAGAAAAAAAGGGAAGAAAAATATAGGAAAGAAAGAAAAGAAAGAAAATATGAGAAGCAAAAAGCATGGAAAAAGGGGGGTAAAAGAAAGAAAATTCACAGCGACAATGCTCTTCTCAATACGTGTGACATGCCAGTTAAGGTAATTTTTTGCACTTCCTGCATATATGGTAAGCCAGGGATCATCCTCAAATAATTGTCAGTTCTCTTTTTGATCATCCCTAGTGCTCCTGCAATCACTGGTATTGTAACCATCTTGAAATGCCACTTTTTTTTTTCCATTTCAATCAGCAGATCTTGATATTCTTTGAACTTTTAATTATAAGGTGTGCTCATGTCGACCAATAAACAGATTTTGTTGTTTGGGTCTTTCACAATAATATCTGTTTTATTATCAGCTTTGATGATCCGGTCTGTATGTACTGGAAAGTCCCAAAGAATCATTACATTTTCTCACCTAGTTACAGCCTCAGGATGGTGCTTGTACCATTTATAGTGCCGACATATCAGTCCTGCTGATAACAGAATCTACTTTCCTAGTCATATCTAGCAACTTCCTTCTGTTGGTAGCTTTTAATGCTGGCAATCATTTTCTTCTTAACTTATTACTTTCTGCAACTCATCTAAAATCTTCATTTAAATCGCTGTTACCCGCTCTCCTTTCCTTTTGGTAGTGCTATTAATATTTTTTTCTTTAGGTTCTTCCTTGGTTTGAGCTGCATCTCTTATGTTGGTGTTTGTCTTTCCTACAGCTTGGTCTTTCTTTTCCACTTCGCTTGTGATCTCTTCCACCTCCATTTCTGTCACTCACTTTCGTCTCTTAATAACATTAACTTGATCTACTAGTCTCTGCTCAGACATTTTAAACATACACTTCTCTACCCAAAATGATAACTCCGTTTTCTACAACCCCTTCTTTTAGGTTCACTTCCTAAGTAGCACTACATTACTACCTTGTTTTCCTTGTCAGTCCACTTCCTCCTCCTTATTTTCTTATCTGCTGATGTTGTCTTAAGATAACAGCTATGGCCAGTCTGCATCTTTACTGAACCACTGCCGAGCGAGAGGCCTTCCTTTAAAGGTCCAACCTCATTTTCGCTGTTACATCTAGAATTCCTACGCCAATTCTTGTCTCTCATAGACTGAGGTAAGGTAACGTTCGTCACCATCGTCATCACCACTATTATTATTCGACATCTGATATTTTCAAATAACTTTCTATTGCATCAATTGCTGCACCTTAGTGTTGGTGAAGTGTTGCTCCTATTTTTTACCTTTGGAGAATATTGTATTGCATCGGTATGTTTTGTTATGGGGTTTGGTTTGAGTCTTCTTGTGGTATTCGTTTTTGTATTGTGCATTGGCTGTGTATTACAGGTTGTCAGGTTGTGTTCTTCTGTTGCGTATCGGACTTCTATGGCACATGTTATGGGATTTGTTCATTTAATTGGGTACTGTATGAGTTTATTCCTATATGTTTTTGGAGGAGTGTTGCGTAATGGTGTGTGTAAATCACAAATCAACAATTTCATTGTATTCAGATTTATCGCTCTATCGTTCTTTTTTACTTTTCTTGCCTTTGTTATGGGTCGGTCTTCACAGCGTTTACTTTTTGACAGAACACCACCCATAGACATGTGCTGATGTTTCTTTCGTATTTATAATTATTGTTCTTGTATAAGTAGAAAGGATGACTAGTGTTGTTTAAGGCACTAGATGAACAGATTCGTTAGAGCGTCAGAATAACTGCTTTATAGAATTGTTCTGACACTTTAATTTCTTCATTCAGTTCCCATTGAGATCAACTTCGCTTTTCGTCCCTCTGGGATCGTTAAATATTATACCAGCAGAATACTTGGATCGATACTATCGGCTAATCTCTTTTCCTCAAGATTGCTGTACTTATATTTAAGGCCAGAATTCTTAGCACACCGAGGAAAAAATGCTTAACAGCATTTCGTCTCGCCAGGGTCGGCTTTGCGTCTCATCCTTTCAGGATTGATAAAATAAAGTACCAGCTGAACACTGGGGTCGATTTGAACTAAGTAACCACTTCCTCAAAATTGTTGGTCCTTTGCCAGAACTTAAAACAGTTATTGTTATTATTTATTTATTTAATTATGTTGTTGTTGTTCTCGTCGTCGTCGTCATCGTCATCGTCGTCGTCGTCGCTGCTGTTGTTGCCGTTGTCGTTGTTGTTGTTATTATTGTCTAAGTCAGCGGATGAGTCACTGAATCGTCAGAGATTCGGACAAAATGTTGTTAATTATCAGTTCCGAATTCTTACATGCTGAATTCATATCCAACCGAGACCAGCATTGGACTTTCATCCTTTCTTGGTCGGTTAAACAACACCAGCTAAACACAGAGAACGGTGGTTTCATCTCACCTATCTTCAAATTTCTAACTTCGTGCAGATTATATTTTATTTTATATATTTTATATCATTAAAAAAAAACAGCACTGACCAGCAAACAGATCGTTCTCTGAAACTATAAGCAACGGTCTGGACACTTCTGGCTAACGAGACACATATCGAAAGAACGGGGTCCCAGAATCCCTTGCATCAATGATTCGAGTTTGTTATGAATACATAGTCTTCGTAAAACGGAAAAAAAAAACTGCTCTCTTGTGACTTACACAAGAGCGATTAGCATATTTGTGTTCGAATCTGCCAGAACGTATTAAGATTTAAAATGGAAGTCATCGGTTTATTTTGGCTATTCTCATAGTGTTCGTATTCAATAGTACGATTTTACACTTGTTTTGTTGTTGCTGTTGCCATTGTTGTTCAATTTGTTGGTTGTGTCATGAATAAAATAACTATAATGACAAGCTGATTTTTAAAAACACCACACATAACCGAAGTTGTAATTTAAAAAAAAAATACAAATTAATGAATTAATAAATAGACTGGTAACTTTCTAAAAATAAATTTAAACTGTCAGAAAATAAATCGAATTAATAAGTAAAAATGTACATGAAAGAGTCATTTCGTCAAATTTACTGTTATCTATTTTTATTTATCTCACTCCACTCGTTTCATCTCATCCCCGTTTATTCCTTTCCATCAATCAACAGTGTTTATATATTTCTATTCCACAACAAAAAAATTCATTAAACAACAAATAAATAAATGTGTAAAATAATTTTTAAAAATATGATTATCTGCAAATTAAATACATTAATAAATAAGCAAGTAAATGAAAAAAAAATGATTGCATTTCATCTCACTCCACCACTTTCTCTCTCTCTCTCTCTCTCTCTCTCTCTCACACACACACACACACACACACACACACACACACACACACACACATACACACACACATACACATCTTCTGTCTGTTTATTTCGATTCATCGCCAATACTTTCTATCAAAATCTCATACTTCCGTGAGTATATAATATATTCTATTATATGTTTATTTCCTATACAAAATATCCAAAAAAAAAAAAATATTAACAAAATAAAAACATAACAATAAAATTAAAATACATTGGAGATGAATAAATGAATTAAAAAGAAACACTAATTCTGAAAAAGAAGACAGAATTAATCCATGAATTTATCTATCGTTCTCTCGTCTTTTTCTTCAACACCCTTCTTTACACGGTGTCGTCTGCTTTCTTTGAAAAAGAAAATTTACATTGGAAACATCGTATTGTCTGTCGTCCATATCTCACAACTTCAATATTCACCTGAAGTATTTTTCGTTCTAATCTAGTTTATAGGGAAAACATTACAGATAAAATTAATTTTCCATTCGCTTTTCATTTTGTATTTTTGTCATTTTTCATCAGTTTATCTGTTGCTATCATCACTATCATCATTCTTGTTGATGTTGATATTATTCTTAAAACTTCTTAGTCTTTACGATTTTTATTTGTATGTCAATGCCATTTTGTATCTATAACTTACCTCATTTCATTCATTTGACATCTAATATTCTGTGTGTGTGAGAGAGAAAGAGAGAAAGAGAGAGAGAGAAAGTGAGAGAGAGAAAGAGTGAGTGCGTGTGTGCATGCGTGTTTGTGTGTGCTTGTGCTATATGTGCAATCATAAAAAGTAACACACATTACCAATTTACATAAACACACACACACACACACATGTATATACATGCATATATATATATATATATATATATATATATATATATATATATACATGAGCACACATATATACATATATATATGTACATACATATATATGCATGTATATATATAATACACACATATATATATATACATATACATATGTGTGTGTGTGTTTTTACATGCACACACATAAGCATAACACACGCAATAACACACATAATCACCTTGTTTATCATTTATTTGGCATTTATAGTCTGGAAGTTTGACTGACATCCATTTTTTCACAGATGAACACACACAGACACAAAGATAATGCAGTCGCACACTCCACGGAGATACACGCATGCCCCCAAACGTACATACATACATACATACGTATATTTGTATGTAATGTGTGTATGTATATATACATATATACATATACATATATATATATACATAGATACATACATATATACACACACATGCATATCTACATGTAAGTATATATATATATGTATATATATATATATATATATATATATATATATATATATATATATATATATATATACAAATACGTATATAAAATATATGCATGCCTTAGGTGTGTGCGTATACATCACACATACACACACATACACATACGTTTATGTACAGGCGTGGCTGTGTGGTAAGAAGTTTGCTTCCCAACACATGGTTTCGGGTTCATTCTAACTGCATGGCACCTTGATAGACGTAAACTGAAAGAAGACCTTCTTACGTATGTGTATGTGTGTGTGCACGCGCGCCTGTCTGTGTTTGTCCCCATCCCAGTTTTACAACTGCTGTGGGTGTGTTTACGCCCTCGTAACATAACGGTTCAGCTAGAGTCTGATAGAGTAAGTATTCGGTTTAAGAAATAAACGCTGGCGTCGATTTGTTCGACTAAAACTCTTCAAGGCGGTGCTCCAGCTTGGCCGCAGTCAAAATGACTGAAACAAGTAACAGAATAAAGGAATAATATAATTTCTGTGCGCAGTACCTGAAAAAAATATGTATGGGTTGATTTTTTTTTCTCCTCTATGTGTATTCGTTTGTGTGCATCTTTCAGCTTTTATGTCTGAGGACATGTCTTTCCTTGTGTTACTATGATGCCGTATATAATTGTCGTTATATATTTGATATAATTCTAAATGGTTCCATCTATATCTTTATATACGTTGTCTGATCTATACTTTTCTACTCTAGGCACAAGGCCCGAAATTTTGGGAAAGGGGGGGGCAGTCGATTAGATCGACCCCAGTACGCAACTGATACTTAATTTATTGTTCCTGAAAGGATAAAAGGCAAAGTCGACCTCGGTGGAATTTTAACTCAGAACATAAAGACAGACGAAATACCGCTAAGCATTTCGCCCGGCGTGCTAACGTTTCTACCAGCTCGCCGCCTTCGTGGTCTGATCAATAATTATCTGAATTGTTGCCATAGTAACAAAGCTCTGTCATGGTCAATGCGACGATCACACGCTACACTCCTTCCTTCTAAACATTGCTGTAAATAGCAGAAGTGAGCTAGACTGCTAAAGTTTAGTGCGCGTGCACAGCAGAGTTCACGGTCAATCTTCATCAGACGGCTTCAGTCTGCTTGTCTTAGCTTTGTTACTATGGCAACAGTCCGGGTACTTATTGATCAGATCTCGTATATCGTGAAGTATCAATAAAGTATAAGTATAATACGTATAATATCGTGAAGTAGAAATGTCTATGTATACATATGTGTGTAGCAATGCCACAAGTCAAGGATTTATTTTCTCTAGAGGCAGATGAGAGCCGCACGTACATTATAAATGGTAGATATTGTTTATGAAAATGTTCTTGTAGTACCATTAGGTTATTTTGTCGCAATTTCGTTTGAAATTGAATAATACAAGCCCAGAAACCAACATTAAATCAACGTGAAGTCGTATTATGTATGGAAGTAATCTAAAATCTGCAATGTTTATAGATATACTGGAGTAGTAGAATTACCACAATAACATACTTTCATTGAAATGCCATTTGATTCTGTTTCCATAATGTCCTTACAATTTTAAAGATAACGGGATGTATTTTAAGAGAGATTTAACTATTTCTACTAGCTGAGTCATGCGCTTGCGCTTTCCTGTTTAGCCCCAAGTTCATTTTAATTGAGAAGACTTAAGATTAAAATCGTTCTAGCCATAGTTATCATTACGTCATAGTTTACCTCACACTACAATATCCAAAATACTATTCCTGTTTTCAAAGACAAGCCTTTTCTTGTAGGTTGAGTGACCACAAAGAGCTTTTCCCTCTAATTATCTTGCATATACCTCCTGAGGACAATAGAAATTATAAGCCATCGATAACTAACCTGGTTTACAAATAACCGAGCAGAAAATACAGGCAATAATATTTTAAAATATACGCCAACTGTTAAAAATTATAGTCATTTCCCTCTCCTATTCCGAAAAGAGTATTTTAAAATTAGCTTAACCATTATTCCTTCCAATAACATCCGAAAATTTCATTATAAACCTTTCTTTAATTATAGAAATTTACCTGAAGCTTGTTTTTAAAGTTCGGGTTCGATATTAAGTACCAGATGAACACTGGGATCTATGTAATTCCACAAAACGCAGACTTTGTTGGTTTCGAATCGCTTCCACTCTACAACACTCTAACGAAATAAATATATT